>NW_026082438.1:0-2175 GCF_006386435.1 Epinephelus moara | reverse complement strand
AGACATTAATCCTGCTTCGTGATACAGGCCCCTGCTCGGGCCCTAATTAACAACGTGATTACAATAGGGTCCTCACGGACGACTTCGTCGTCGCTCGGGCCCTAATAATAACAATAATAATAATAAATAATAATAAACAGCGCGATTACAATAGGGTCCTCACGGACGACTTCGTCGTCGCTCGGGCCCTAATAATAAACGGACCTGTATCAATAGGGCCTTCGCCGGCCTTCAGTCGGTGCTCGGGCCCTAATAATAATAAACGGAGCAGTTTCAATAGGGCCTTCTCCGGCCTTCGGTCGGTGCTCGGGCCCTAATAATAAAAAATCCTTGCATTTCAATAGGGTCCTCGCACCGCTAGGTCCTCGGGCCCTAATAATAATAACATGATAGTTTGGCTGTACTAGATATTTGATATATTCAAATATTCAGTCTCAAAAACGCCGTTTCTAGAGAACTTGCTCCAATATCTGAAATTAACCATCATCCTTACTTTTTCTTTACATATTTCATCTAGGTGCAGTGTCATTAATAGTTCGGCTTTATTAGACATTTGATATAATCAGTAGATGTATCTTTTTACGACTCTATTTTACAACAAGCTGCAAAAAACCTACCGTCCCAAAAACGCCGTTTCTAGAGTACTATCTAAAATATCTGAAATTAGCCGACATCCTTGCTTTTTTTCTTAACATAGTTCATCTAGGTGCAGTGTTATTACTAGTTCAGCTTTGCTAGATATTACATATATTCAGTAGATCTATCTTTTTACAACCCTATTTAGGACCCTACTTTGCAAATCAGAAGAACTACAACTATAGGCCCGTTTCCACTGCAGGAACTTCGGGGTAATTTTACAGGGCCGTGGCCGTCGGTGCATGTCTCCACTGCAGGAACCACCCCCGAAGGACAGAGTTCCGGAACTTTTACAGGGGCTAAACAAGTCCCTGCCTCGGAGTAGGTACTCAGAACGGCCCCGAAAAACTCCTGGCTGGGGCTTGGGGTTTACTTGGTGCTGATTGGATATACTCAAGACAGGATGTGACGTCAACAGAAAGCGGCAAAATAGCCGGCATTTTTAAAACTCAGCAGACGAGACTTAGCTCGTTCATAGCTTCAGTAACTCAATAAACGGTCCGTGAAAAAAATATTTTTTCCAGCACATAAATTAGTTACAACATGATTGAGCTAGCAAAGCAGTTTTGTGTTGCTGTGTGTGGTATTTATTCAGTTTTGGGAAATCACGATATCTAGAAAGCATCAGTGGCTGCAGCTGACAGGGACAGCTCACAACAGCAGCAAAGCTAACATCAGGACGTCATCTGTTAAAAGCCTCCCGCTGTCGGATACAACATGAAACTACTCCAGTTAGCTCAATCATGTTGTAACTAAGACATCCGCTGGAAAAAAAAATTTTTTCACGGACCGTTTATTGAGTTACTGAGTATTACAGACACCGCTAAGGGCTAACAGCTAATGCTGCGTCGCCCCGGTCAAAATGGTCGTGCGAAGATTACGTCACATCCAGAGCCCGGTAACTTTACAGGAATCTTCCTCCTACTCCACTCTCTCAGTGGAGACACGTTGGTTGAGAGGGCCGAGCGAGAGGACGTTCCTGTAGTAGTTCCTGCCCCCCAAATAGTACCAGGAACTTCTTCAGTGGAAACGAGCCTTATGTTACTGTCTGATATATATCAAGCTGCATGGCGCAGTCCCAAGGAATTGTAGTTTTTAAAAAAGATAAGTGTTTTTCCTAGATTTGGAAGTTGTAAATACTGAATTGAGAGTACACTGTGGACTTTAAGGGGGTGGTAAACACACTTGTGTAATCAGATTTTAAATATGTAATTTCTTAATGGGTGAAAATTAATTTTATCCATATTTTACCCATATCTGACAGCACCCCCAATGGTGACTACACTCATATGATACACTGAACAAAAATATAAACGCAACACTTTTGTTTTTGCTCCCATTTTTCATGAGCTGAACTCAAAGATCTAAAACATTTTCTATACACACAAAAGACCATTTCTGTCAAATATTGTTCACAAATCTCTCTAAATCTGTGTTAGTGAGCACTTCTCCTTTGCCGAGATAATCCATCCCACCTCACAGGTGTGGCATATCAAGATGCTGATTAGACAGCATGATTATTGCACCGGTGTGCCTTAG
>NW_026082437.1:0-5870 GCF_006386435.1 Epinephelus moara | reverse complement strand
ATAGTATGTCGTCACAAATCATGACAAAAAAAGTCATAGCATAGCATGTCGTCCAAAATCGTGGAAAAAAAGTCATAGTATAGTATGTCGTCACAAATCATGACAAAAAAAGTCATAGTATAGTATGTTGCCTCAATCACCTTTACCGTTCCTCATGTCCTTGTTACATGTTCTTCAGGCTTGTGTACCACGAGCTTGTGCTGACCACCAAGGAGTACATGCGGGAGGTGACCACCATCGACCCTCGCTGGCTGGTGGAGTTTGCACCGGCCTTCTACAGAGTCGCCGACCCCACGCGTCTCAGTCGGCAGAAGAGGCAGCAGAAACTGGAACCACTGTACAACCGTTATGAGGAACCCAACGCCTGGAGAATCTCACGTGCCTTCAGACGACGCTGAACACTTCCTGTGAAGTGCATACTGATCAAACTTCCTAATGGCTGAGAGACAAATATTATATATGTGTGTTATATATTCAACTGGACAAATGGTAATTAAATTGTGTTGTTGGAAATATCCTTCAGTAAGATTTAATTTTGCCTTGTTACTACCTGTGTTACTGCAATTATCAGGTGTTAACACTGAAGTTGATTAACATTTTCTCTATTCTGTTTTCTATGAAAATAAATGTAGATTTCTTTTTAAAAATTGCAGTCTGGAATTGAATTTGCTGCTGTGTCCTAATTTGTTTTGTCATTGAGAGTTAAAACTTGTTTCCTAAAACAATGAACTGTATCTTTAAACAGCCTGAGCAGTTAAATCAAAATGATTACAATGTTGTGTTTGGTTGCCATGACAGATATAATGTATAAAGTGGGGAACAAAGGGGACAAGTTAAAGAACAGTCTGGACTGCAGTTTGGGTATTATTATGGGTATTTATTAAGCAATCTCTTCAACCACAGTCATGTTTATGGATTGAATAGGCCTCAGATGTGAGGGGAATGCAGCTCTTAAAAACAAACAAAAAAATCCCTAATGAGATTAATTTAAAACAAAAACACCATAGCCTTATATACAAGTGGATGGGGTGGGCATGTGCAAGAGGTGCGTAGGGTTTCAGGGTGTGTATGATGATGGGTTGGTACAACAGGAAGATTTCTGAGGGTGGGGAGGGAGGAGGGAGGGAGGGGACTGGCTTTAGTACATGTAGCCTTTGGAGTAGGGCTGCGGGCCCATGTTTTGGGGGGCTTGTTCCGTGGCGTAGGGCACTCCCTCGTCCAGGTGGGACAGGGGCACCGTGTCCTCCTCGTTGACGTAGCGCTCGAACTCGGCCTTCAGGCTGGGCCGCTGATTGTCGGGGAAGGCCAGGGAGATGAGGGCCTCGGGCTCACACACAAACTTGTAAACATAGCGCTCCCCTGCCACCTGGAGGGAGAGACAGAGGATATAGATTCAGTCATGGAAACAAACATTCAGCTCTTCTTTGTTTTCCCAGGTGCTTGCTGTGACTTCACTACATACTATACACATACTCTAACTCTCTTAACAAATAATATAACACCTCAAAAAGATTCATTGCTGCTGAATTCATTTTATAGATCAAATTGCTGGTTTTGTGAGGAGGACAGCTGTCTGACGGCTCTGTAGCACCCACTAGTGGCGGGCGGCTGCATGACAATTAAGCGGCCTTGTACATGAATAAAACACTCGTTAGTTTAACCCTTAAAGTGAATCATATTCCTGGTGACGACTAATCACACGGATCCCTAATTTTTATAGCATACTCTACTAACTTTTTTCTATTAGCTATTATTTTACATTTTCAAAACCTTATCTGTGCGTCTACATGAAGTATAGAAGACAAAGTTTAGGGTTGCCAGGTTGTGTAAGAATCTCTGGCTGGTTTTTATGCTCAGACATAATTAACTGTCTTCTTTTCTAGCTCTTTAATTCATTAGACAGACCCCATCCAATTAATCACTCAGCCACTTTATAAGGACCATAATTATTTTTTAACAGCTTATTTAAAACGTCACACTTGGTGGATTATTGTAAAAATCTTTGGAGCCATGCTGGAGTAAGATTAACACCAGCCTCTTTCCTCTAAAATATACTAACTCTATACTCTAAAAGACTATAATGTCCAGAAAAAAGTGCACTTACTCTAATATAAATATGTAAAAGATACACTTGAGCAAACATTTAGCTGTAAAGACAAGCAGCACTATAGCACTATTTCAAATGACAAATTTAAAATAAAAAGGGTGTGTTCTGTACCTTCTGCATGATTCCCTTCTCGTAGTAGTAGCGCAGAGAGCGGCTGAGCTTGTCATAGTTCATGGCTGGACGGTTCTTCTGCATGCCCCACAGCCTGGCAACCTGAGGAGGCAAGAAGAAAAGGAAACATCTGCGGTTACACTTCTGGCTCAGTTCAGCTTTGGTGAGGTTTATTTAAAAGCAGAGTGGTTATTTGGATGCTTTTGAAGGGCTCAAGAATAAAACCTTCTTCAAATGACACGTCAACAGAAGAGAAGTGTCTGTGTCAGCGTTTTTGTTCCTGAATTTCAGATTCCCAAAATCATAATTAGACACAGTTGTGTGTGTGTTCGCGCAGTGACCACTAGGGGTCCTCGGTGATAAGCCCAAGTGCTCCCTGCTCTTTAACTCAACAGCGTCAACAAGCCAAGACCAGGGCGAGTCCCCACATGTGGATTCACTTCCTTTTTATGTAACCCATTACCACTTGAATGCAACCAGAGTCCCACAGTGTTCGCAGTGAAATAAGAGTCATGGCTGCTTGTCAGAGGCAGCCCGTGAAATACACTCCCAACCCAAAATTGAACTCTCAGCTGACGAGGGACCACTAACTCTGATAGAAAATTAGTGTCTCACCACCCCACACAGGCAGAGGGCGAGTAAATCACATCATGTCACAGCAGTGACAGATGTTAATGTTGACAAACATGTGAGGTAGTGGAGGAGCGTGTAAAGCTGTGGGGGGAGGGAGCTGCTGAGAGTCATGACTCAGGAGGAGACAGGTTGTATCCCACAGTGGCCATCCAGCCAGCAGCCCTGTTTGATCTCTGAGTGTGCTCTCAGCCCTAATTGCTCTTGTAAAACTCTTCCCCCATTCATTTTTAATGTACAGTAAAAAGATAATGGAAAACACAGTATAGACCTATCCGTATTAGGACCCACCTAAATGGACGCTGTCTGATGCGTCCAATCAAATTGCAGACTTAAACATCGCAGAAACGTCTCGACTAAAGAAATGTGAGGAGGTGAGAGAGAGCGGGGGGGTGTTGGATGATTCTGTGATAGCGCTTGTCCTTCATTTATCAATCCAGTGTTTCATGTGTTGAATAATGAATGGGGGACTAATGGAAGATGGATCAGAGTAGGAGAGTGGCCAAATCTCACTTCTAATCGCTCTAATCTAAGTAGCGCCTTAAAACCCTGCTAACATGAATTCATTCCGAGAATAACTCCTGTGCCGTCCTTATCAGATTTATATTAACATTGTGATCTCTATCAACACTTCACTACCTGTGGATACGGCCGTACAGTAAGAACTAAAAATAGTGCTGATGCTTTTTTAAACCACATCTCTTTGATTCAAACATTTAAGGTGACAATATTACTACAGTTTTAACAGAAGAGGTTTGGGCCTGAGATTATTTCGCAGTACTGAGCAAGAAAATCATCAACCAAACCCAAATGCATAAGGATGTTTAGATGCTGTACCATTAAAGGGACAGTTCACCCCATGTCTGCCTTCTCTCCAATATAAAGGAACTAGATGTCACTCAGCTTGTGGTGCTCAAAGCGCCAAAAAGTACATTTAAAAAACTCAACACTGATGTCTCTTTCCAAAAATCATGACCTGGTTACTCAAGATAATCCACAGACCTTGCTGTGAGCAGTTTCATGTAGGAACTATTTTCTTTCTACCAAACTACATCCGCCAACCGTATCACTGCGCAGAAGGAAGAGTGCATCTACTCATGGGCAAGAGGCTCATGCTCATGACAGCACAGTAATGGCGTCATCCTCAGCCGAGCTGTAATGTTAGCTGATGATGAGCGAGCAGTAGATGCACGCTTCCATCTGCGCAGTGATACAGTTGATGGGGGCAGAGCGGGTCATCCACTAATCGGAGGATCCTCGGTTCGATCCCCGGGTCCTCCAGCCCATGTATTCTAGGGCAAGATTCTGAACCCCAAATTCCTCCTGATGGCTGATCCATCTGTGTGTGTGAGAGTGAAGGGTTGCTAAGTAGCAGGTGGCACCATGTATGGTAGCCTCGGCCACCAGTGTGTGAATATGTGTGTGAATGTGACATGTAGCGTGAAAACGCTTTGAGCGGTCAGAAGACGAGAAAGGGGATATACAAGTGCAGACCATTACCATTTACCATCCCAACAAGGTCTGTGGATTATCTTGAGTAACTGAGTCATTATTTCTGGAAAGAGACATTGATGTTGAGTAAAATATATAATACACAAATATATGTTTTGGCGCTTTGAGCACCACAAGCTAGGTGTCATCTAGTTCCATTACATTTCAGAGAAGGCAGACAACTCTGCTGCAGATTCTCAACACTCAGAAACTCACACCAAAACAATCTAGATTAATAAATGGCACTACAGGTGAGAGGGAAAATATGTATTTTTAAAGTTTGGGTGAAGTGTCACTTTAATGGCTGTTCTATGTATTGTACTTAAGTCAATTCAAGTTCCAACTTCTCGCTCAAAGTTTTAATTCAATTCAATACTTTGTGTTTTAATTACTTCTGTTAGACTGCACCTCTGCTCCTTCAGTTCAGACACACTTTTCCCATTAACTTTGTCTCAAAAGAAAAAGACTTAGTTCAGATGTACCTCTTCTGGTTCGATGAGTTTGAACTCCATGCCGCGGCCGGTCCAGGCGATGAAGTGGGCGTTGCCTGGGTCGTCCAGCAGGGCCACCAGGAACTGCCAGAGCTGCAAAGAGCCGCGGCGCTGGTAAGGTGTGCCCTCGCGAAAAACACCACCGCCCTCCTGCTTCACCTCACCTGGAGCGACGAGAGGAGAGACTGGGCTGTGATTTATGCACATTATTTGTATTACAAACAGACCGGGAGTTACTGAATCTTCACTGATACATTTTCAGCACATTAATCTTCATCAGACAATTAAGATGTAATCATGAAACTGGGGACTGAAATGCCTCTTATATTACATGTACAAAGTAGGAAATGTCGAGCAGCTAAGCAGCGGGGAGGTCTCTGATTCTAATGTGCCAGTTCATCATTAGGTCATCTTGTCTTGATGAGTCATGTTTGCATGCTGACATAAACTGAATCAAATGCTTATTAAATACATCTTATCAAAGTGACCACTCAAAGGGCAGCAGTGTGTTCAGCTGAGGAAGAAATAGGATCATTTTAGGGCACTGAGCAGGGCTCCACAGTGAGGGTTGCCAGGCTGCCATTTGCTACCATTTTAAGAAATTGCCAACCAATTCTTGGCCTCTGGTTGCCATTAGTGGCATTCAGCAAAACGTACTCCCCAACAGAGCATGTGAGCGGAGCGGGGAGTGGAAGGATTTTGTGTTGAACGAGGAGCGGCTATTTTTTTTTTTTTTTTTTTTTATAAAAGGTGGAGCGGAGCCCTATCTCTTGCTCCAATTTCACTTCGGTCGCTCATGCCCCACCCAGAATGCATCTTTGCACCTGCGCACACCCACACTATTTTCTTTCAAATCTATGGAGTTTACTGTGTACTTCAGAAAAGAAACTGAGAAGAGAAGCAGCGGTACCTTGGAGAATGGTCCCTAACTGCGGGGAGAGGCGAGAGGGCTTCCCCGGAGGTCGGCTGCTTAACCCGGTCCGTCTCCTTTACACTATGGCCTCTAGTTTCCTGGCGTGGCGCAGGGTGGCGAACCCCGC
>NW_026082436.1:0-2000 GCF_006386435.1 Epinephelus moara | reverse complement strand
AAAGAATTGGATCGATAAGCAGAATCGATAATGGCACTGATATAAATAAAATCCTATCAATTCCCATCCCTAGTCAGTACTCACATTCGTTTTAACAATGAACAT
Source organism: Epinephelus moara (assembly GCF_006386435.1). Classification (NCBI taxonomy): domain Eukaryota; kingdom Metazoa; phylum Chordata; class Actinopteri; order Perciformes; family Serranidae; genus Epinephelus; species Epinephelus moara. The sequence continues at coordinate 1,895 of NW_026082436.1, read as the reverse complement.
TAATTGTGGGATAGTAGTAATTTTGTCTCCTGTAAAGTGATCAGAGTAACAAAGAATTGACTTATTTTTTTATAGAATAAATGGATAATTTAATATCATGTCATCTATCTCACTGCAGCATTAACCAACTTAACTACTTAACTAACAACTAACTTAACTTGCTCAGTTTGTTTCACTTAACAAGTACCCTGCAACTGTTCAGTGTCCTGTGTTTTTCAGGGAGCTTCATGGGGCAGTGGCGGTGCAAAGCGGCTGAGCTTTCTTGCCACAGATTGAGCCATTTCAGGTTTCTCAACCCCTTTGTGCTGGGCCAGGGTATGTGTTGTCTCTGTTTTGTGCTGTTGGAGTTCTGCACATATGGACGCAGTCTCGGCCCTGCGCAACACACCGGACACAATGTCCTTCCTAAAGGTATATTCTTTCTTGACTTTCCTTGCTGTCACCACATACTCTCCTGCACCTTTGGAATACTGCTGTTTGACCTGCTACTGGCCTTTCTTTGTTTTTGCAGTGGCTCTGTATTGTTAAATTGTGTACTGTTTAAAAAAAAGTGTTGAGGCACTCACTGAAATCATTTGGCTTTTGTATTGATAACTCTAATTAAATTAGGATCACTACGCATTTTTGTTTGCATAAACATTTATCAGCAAAATAACATCCATGACATAATCATGGTTGAAGCAGGGAATTTTTTTACTGTACTTATAACGGCGCCATAATTATATACGATTGTTGTGATAGTTCAAATTTGATATGGTACTTCTAACCATCAGAAATGTTATCATGGTAATCACTAAACTGATTATTGTTTCATCCCAACCTGTGTGAATGCCCTTTGTCATCTTCTCTAGCTTTTGCAGAAGTGCCTTGTCAAGAACAATCTTCTGCAGGTGTTCAAAGGCAGCAGAGTTTGGACAAAGCCAGGGCCGCAGGCTCTCCTCTTCTGGAGTATATGGACAATGCTCACATCGGGTCATCATTTCACCACATGTCCAGTTGTGGACATTGGTGATGTGGTGAAGGATGGATGTCCACTTCTCCTTGAGCCTGGATGCGCTTCCTTCACAGGTGCTCGCACAATACCACAGGTGATTTGTGATCATTTTTGTCCACTCATATAGCTCCTCATTGTGGGTCGCCAGTATTTTTTCCCGCAGATTCTTGACAATGTGCCACAGGTCATATTCATGCTGCACTTGTTTGTGTTTCTCTCGCAGGACCTTCTGCACAGACGGGTGGCAGTCGGTGGCAATAACAGAGACCTGCACACCATACTCTGCAAGCTTGGACAGACACCTTTCCAGACCCTCAACCTCCAGCCAGTAGCTGCTCTTGACCTCTGTGACCTTGACAGTCTCCTGTGCCACCACCAAGTTTGATTTGGTATCCAGAACTGTGTAAGTGCCAAATGTTGCATTGTGGCCATGGCTGTCATATCGACCGTCTCCAGAGACAAGAAGTGGCTGATCTTGTAATGCAGCCAGCACAGCCTCATTGTGTTTTGTCCACAAATCATTTATCTCGGGGATAATGTAGGCCTTCTGAATGTTAAACCATTCTCTGCTTGAAATGGTTTGCAGACCAATGACTTCACAGATCTCCAGAAATGGAGTGCTCTCATTGCCACTGGCTAAGGTAGCGGCTGGGATACTGAGGTTACACTCCATCATTCCTCTCACAAGAGGCTGAGAGTTGAAGACATAGTCATGACCGTCAATACATTCTGTTTTGATCTGTATTCCAAATCCACATTTTTTTAAAGTTGGTGGCTGGACAATACACTTGCCACAACCCTCCCCGTGGCACACATTGAAGAGCTTTAAAACTTCTTTGTTTGACATGATGCTCATTTCCTTCGCTGAGACCTCATTTTCCACATCACTCACACACTCATC
>NW_026082435.1:0-1379 GCF_006386435.1 Epinephelus moara | reverse complement strand
AAAAAATGAATAAAGAAAAATGTAGATTGTGAGTCTCTCTCTCTCTTGTCCTCTGCCCCTGTCTTCTGTCCTTCAGTCTTCTGTCCATGTGTCCTCTCTCCCTGTGTCCTTCCGTCCTCTGTCCTTATGTCTCTCTTACCCTCAATCTCTCTGCCGCTCTGTCTCCCTGTCCTCTGTCCCTCAGTCTTCTGTCCCTTTGTCTTTTTTCCCTCAGTCCTCAGTCCTCTGTTCCTTGTCTTCTGTCCCTCTGTCCTTTCTCCCTCTGTCCCTTCTCCCTCTGTCCCTTCTCCCTCTGTCCTTTGTCCCTCCCTCTGTCTCTCTGTCCCTCTGTCTCTGTCCTTCTGTCTCCCTGTCCTTCTTCTGTTCTCTGTCCCCGTCCCTCTGTCCTTCTGTCCCCGTCTCTGTCCCTCTGTCATCTGTCCCTGTCTTCTGTCCTTTGTCTCTTGTCCCTCAGTCCTCTGTCTCTCAGTCCTTCTGTCCCTCTGTCTTCTGTCCCTCAGTCCTCTGTCCCTCCGTCTGTCTCTCTGTCCTTTGTCCCGCTGTCCCTCTGTCCTTCTCTCCATCTGTCCTTCTGTCCCTCTGTCTCCCTGTCCTCTGTCCCTTGTTCCTCAGTTGTCCTTCTGTCCCTCTGTCTCCCTGTCCTCTGTCCCTTGTTCCTCAGTCCATCTGTCTCTCTGTCTCTCTCTCCTGTCCTCTGACCCTCAATCTCTCTGCCACTCTGTCTCCCTGTCCCTCTGTCTTTCTGTTCTCTGTCCCTCAGTCTTCTGTCCCTCAGTCCTTAGTCCCTCTGTCTGTCTCTCTGTCCCTCTGTCTTCTGTTCCTCTGTCCTTCTGTCTCCCTGTCCTTCTTCTGTCCCCGTCCCTCTCTCCCTCTCCTTCTGTCCCCGTCTCTCTGTCCTTCTGTCATCTGTCCCTCTGTCTTCTGTCCTTTGTCCCTTGTCCCTCAGTCCTCTGTCCTCTGTCTTCTGTCCCTCAGTCCCTCTGTCCTTTGTCCCGCTGTCCCTCTGTCCTTCTGTCCCTCTGTCTCCCTGTCCTCTGTCCCTTGTTCCTCAGTCCATCTGTCCTGTCTCTCTCTCTCTCTCTCTCCTGTCTTCTGTCCCTCAGTCCTCTGTCCCTCTGCTCTCTGTCCTTTGTCCCTCAGTCCTTCTCTCTATCTGTCCTTCTGTCCCTCTGTCTCCCTGTCCTCTGTCCCTTGTCCCTCTGTCTCTCTGTCCTCTGTCTGTCTTCTGTCCTTCTGTCCCTTGCCCCTCTGTCCCTTGTTCCTCAGTCCTGTCCCTCTGTCCTTCTCTCCATCTGTCCTTCTGTCCCTCTGTCTCCTGTCCTTCTGTCCCTCTGTCCGTTGTCCCTGTCTCTCTCTCCTGTCTTCTGTTCCTCTGTCCC
>NW_026082434.1:17209-23469 GCF_006386435.1 Epinephelus moara | reverse complement strand
CTGCGTTACTCCCTGAGTAAAGTAACTCAAGTACTTTTAAAGTGCTTTCAACATTACTCTCTGAGAAAAGTAACTCAAGCACTTTTAAAGTACTTTTGAGTATTCTACATTTCCTATTGGGTAATGGACCACAGGGCGCTAAGCCTACATTTTTTTTGTCNCAGCGTTTTTAATATTTCCTCTAGGGATGTTACCACACAGAGTAAAAGGGGGAAATGATGGTGTGAAACAGCAGAGGCACTTTGTCAACCCGTTAAGTGTCATTAGCATCAAGCTAGCAAACAATGTTACGTCCTCACGGTCGGACATACAGTAATAACATTAGCAAATAGCGGCGGGGCTTTTACTCACCACAACTGCAGAGGCTACCAGTTTCATTTGAAACAGACAACTTTATAGATGGTGCGTTATTTATTTACTCGCGAATGCAGGGTCGCACAGAAATGCCACACATATCACATGAAAGCGCAGGACCAGAGCTTTCCAGTGATACCACACACATCATTGTGCTGCCATCCCATCGTGCTATAACTACAGATCAATTGTCGACACAATAAAAACCTGACAAATTTCTTTACAATCCATTATACAGATCTTATTATCAGTCACTTCATATAGTGAGGAATATCGTATCTTACCACGTCTTAGGCGTGCGTGTGTTTCTCCCTGTCTATCCACATTTGTAGTCTGGCTTTCAAGATGCAAATATCTCCATATTGTCCAGTTGACACTCCATCAAACTTTGTATGACAAGACCAGCGCCTCATATACACTGAGGGGGACACATCCCCCCCCACAATGCCCAAAATGTCCCCCCAATATATAACTGAAACTGAAACTTGGTTGACTATTTTTCTATTATCTTAGATGTAAATATTGCACGTTTCTTTCAGATAAAACACATTTTTGACTTGTGAGTGAGTCAATGGAATTTCTTGCAATAATGAAAAAATACTGGCAATCATGTCCGCCTGGCACAAACCACATGTTTTGGACAACTGTGAAGTGACAGAATGTCCCAGCATCATGGTTCTTATATTGCCAGATTCCAGAGAGTCTCCCCTTTTCATATATGGCAGAATACAACTTCCAACTTGCTATGCTGAGATACATGTAAAAATGTAAGAATTTAGTAACACAGATTTGTTTTTTTCATTGATATAAAAATTAATATAAAATACAGGCACATAGAAGGACATGGAATGATGGCAAATCTGGATAGCCCGGATTGTCCTGAAAAAAAAACCAAGATATAACATGTGTATGTAGCCTTTATAATGACTGTGATATGAGCTTAAAAGTAAAGGCAGTAAAAATACCCCAAAACAAACCCAAACAGAGGTGACACGACTTGTTTAATGGGGAGAAGCAAGGTTGTAGGGGTTGGCTGCGGTCGTTAAGATGTCACCGCTACCTGCTTAAGGACCTACTCTGGGGAAGGTTCATCTTTTGCACAGCTCTGTGCTATGGTGCATCTAAACTGATAATGGAAACACAAATCCGCGCAGCATAGCTTGACTCGATGCTGCCAAAAGTGACAGTGAAAAAGGCCCACATGAGAACTGAGACTTGTCTACCCAGTTTGCAGTTTCTTGTTTGTTGCTGGAGAGAGCACAGCTACTTGTTGATGACAGTGTTCATGTCACTGAGTTTCACAATTTGCAGGGGCAAAGACTAAAACCTTAACGATAATATATGTTTGATTTTGACAGAATGCAAGATGAGAAAAATACTTGAGACAGCTCGGACTGGTATTTATGAACACTTTACACCAAAAGATCGAGATTACAGGAGCGCGCACCAACTGAGATAAAACTCAATAATTTATTCCAACATTGGAAATTTGTCTGTGACAGTGCTTGAAAAGTCATTTGATGTAAGGCCGGCATAAGAAAGATAAAGGTGTACTTTGTTGACTTAGACTACAACAGTGAGTATGAGGAATATTGTGTGGATACTGGTTTTTGTTTTTGGTCTCAGTCGACTCTGACATTCTCACATTTGGACTGGGTCTCGATATGATGTCAAAACTGTACAAAACTACTTGTCAGACTCCATTTAAGATGTCTTGACTGTAGTTCCTGAGTAAATTAAGTCTTAGAGTCTTAGAATCTCCATTTGATACTGAACTTTTGATACTTAATACTACAGACACATTTTTGTTAGTACTCAAAATGTATTGAAGTTTGATACCTAGTCCTAGATGTGAAAGGGAGAAAAAATTAAGTAGCCAGATATTTATAAAGGTCTACAATACAGATTATTTTATGACTGATTGGGAGGGGGTAAGGAGAAGGATATTTTGAGAAGAGCTTTACATCAAAGATTGGAGCAATGCTGTATTTCATAACAGAAAGACAGTATTGGCTTAGTGTATCTGTCCGACCATACCCAACAAAACTAGGTGTTTGGACGCATCCATGTACTGTAGGCAACAGTATGCGTGCAGATTGTAGGATTTGTCCACCTGGATCCCAAAGACATATTGTTGCACTGGCGACACCATTCCATCAGTAATGGATTAGCCTCTTCCTTCACTGTGGTGCTGGTGATAAGCCTGCCCCCATTTCCTCAGCTCTATAGGTCTGAGGCTATCTGCTGCAGGGCTGAGGGAGCTGTAACAATGATGTCAGGGTGTCACTGATAGCTTCTTTAATGCAGATAAGATTTTGGACTGAGGAGAAGCGAGACTGGCAGAGACTGACAGGGACAACTTCCTACCCAACCATTACAACCACCACCTCCACCTCCACCTCCTCTTTCCTTCTCCAGTCCAGCACATTGGAAAGGCCTGGCCTGATGGGTGGGGACTGGGAATTTTAATGCAAAGTTGCTATCTGTATCAGCAACTTAAATATCTACAACCCCACTTCCAAAAAGTTTGTATGCTGTGTAAAATGTAAATAATGATTGAGTGAATAGAGTCCAAAGACAAGATATTTAATGTTCAAACTGCTATATTAGACACGTTCCAAAGTTGGGACATGGTCATGTTCACCACTGTGTTACATCAACTTTTCTTTTAACAGCACTCAGTAAATGTTTAGGAAATGAGGACACTAATTGTTGAAGTTCTGAAAGTGAATCTTTTCCTTTTCTTGCTTGATATATGACTCCAGTTGCCCAACAGTACGTGGTCTGTGTTGTCAGATTTTCATACGTAGCACACATTTTCAATGGGAGACAGCTCTTGACTGCAGGCATGCCAGTCTAGTACCTGTGTTCTTATACTACAAAGCCACGCTGTTGGAACAAGTGCAGAATGTGTCTCATTAGGCCTCATGCAGCAACATTCTATGTCTCACATTTGTCTTTATTATTTGGTATGAGAAAATGTAAGAGTTAACACCAAACCTTCTTAACCATCTGAATGCTCTTACCCAGGTTTGCTGCATGATGACTCCTACATAATCATAAATAACCAATTAGCAGTGGTAGCAACACCTAAACACTACATAAGGGCAGGTGTGGTGCTGTGTGCAAAATTTCTGCCACATGCTCAAGATTGGAGCGATATGCCACCAAAGAAGGCTATAAGAACTTCAGCAGTAGTGAACTTCGTGTACTGTTATATAAACTTTAGCAATATAAATGCAATTTTTACTGTCAGTACTGGTGTTACAGGGTAATCAAAAACCCAGCAATGACAAAACATTTGCTGCGTCAGCATCAGTGGTGAAGAAAGTATTCAGATCCTGTACTTAAGTAAAAGGATCAATACCACACTGTAAAAAATATTCTGTAGTTAAAAACTGTACTCAGTAAAAGTATGTAAGGGATATGTCCTGAAGTATTAAAAGCAAAAGAACTCAGTGCAGAAAAGTTTAAATCAATTTCATAAATCAAAAGCATTAAATGAATTAAAAGGAAAAGTCATACGTTCTCATACTTACATACGAGAAGCTAGAACCACAATTTTTTTTCTTTTGCATGGAAAATTACTTTTGAAAATAGCTGTCAATTTTTTGCTTTATCGACTAATAGTTTCAGCTGCAGCTGTATATTTTTATATGGTTTATTTGCAAAAATCCTAATTTGTTATTTAACTAATAACTTCTCAAATATTTGTAGTGAAGTAAAGGTAGAATATTTCCCTCTGAAATTTAGTGGAGTAGATGTAGAAAGTGGTAAGAAAATAAAAAATCCTCAATTTATACTTGAGTAAATATACTTTGTTACATTCCAGCACTGCTCAGTGGAGGGATGCACAGTAACTGAAATTACAGTAATTGGGATCAATTGGCATTAGTATAGTAGTATTTCTTTAGCCCTGAATTACTTTAAAACATTATATAAAATTGGTTATATAATACTTGTGCATTTTTTTAAATGTTCCTCAAACATAAAACATGTTTCCTCACAATGGGCAACAATTTGTAGACTGTGACAACTGGATGTTTTTCTCTTATCTTGGTAAGAGTGTTCTCAACCACTCATAAAATTTTCTCGTACATGACAGAAAAGGAGAAATACAGAATAAGAACATGCAGAAACACCAGAAATAATTTCCAAATATTAAAAGTAGGTAGAGGTATTATTATGTATAACTTAGATATGAGTGTTTTCTGCTATAAGCTGAATGATAAAGAACCTGCTCTGAATATGTCACATAAAAACTCTTAAAAGTAATGCCAGATCTGCTTCTGAAGTAGAGTGGAAAAGTAGTTAATGACTGATGAGGTCTATCTGACCAAAGTGTTGCATTTATAATCACAGGAGCCAGTTAACGGTGTGTGGTTTATTTTTCTAATGAAAGACAATCTTTCTTTTTATTTTCAGTTTATCACATAGATGTCTCATATTATTCTGAGCTGCAGTGATTGAATCAAAGTGTAAACTCAGTCACACTTTCAGCTATTAGGGCCTATTCAAGGGACAAAATAAAATTTGTACAATTCAAATGCAGCCAATCATCATCATTATGGATTTAATATAATACCCGATCCCTATGGAGGTATTTTTGTGTCTTTTTGTTGCAATCATATAAAACTGTTTTGAGAGCATATTTCTTGAACTGCAATCAAAAATCAAGTTCGTAAATAAAAACGTGATCATTTTGCTTATAAATCAGTCCTCTTTGCTTGCGAGTTAAAAACTTCTGCTTGCAGATCAGTCCTCTTTGCTTGAGAGTTAAAGTTTTGCTTGCGAGTTAAAGTTTTGCTTGCAAGTTCAACTGCATTTAATGGGCGGGGCCTACGCTGATGGATGAGAGAAGAGTTTCTATCGGTGGGTTTGGCGTGGCTCCAGAGCGGGCTACACCCACGATTCCCTCTCTCTCACTGGAAATGCTCGAAAGTCGGCATTACTGCTACATAGAGGCTCAAGAAGGATAGTCCGCACACTTGATGCTCCCAGTGCATCAAGCATGCTGTGCTAAATAAATGCACGTGAACTGGGAGCATCAAGTGTGCAGACTATCCTTCTTGACTTTATGTATATGTTTTTTGGTCCAGCACCTATTTAAATTGGATGTGCGTGGCTGCTCTGTTTTTTGCTACGTAGAGGCTAACATTTTTTTCGGGAGTCCCACGGGTCACGTGATTCCCGTGGGATTCCCATGGGATGGGAATTAGTTTCACTATTCGTCACGTGACTGGGACAGGATGGGAAAAAAAGTCAACGGGAGCAGGCGGGACTGGGAATCATAATTAGGCCTGTCGCAATATGTGATAAGCCGGTTAATTGCACAGTAAATTAAAAGGGATTAATTACCATATTCATGCGTGTTTGTTTTCCTCATCTCTCTCCACCAAAGAGACTAGAGGACAAGAGTGTTCACTGCCGTGCATCGTCTGGCAGTCAGGTGAGTTGGTTTATTGGCGTAATGAACAGAGGGAAAGCTCTTGTCTTTGTCTCTGTGGGGGAGGCGGGGCTATGGGCTACACACACACAGTGCGATCTTCGTGAGGGGGAGACGAGGCGGAGAAAAAAAACAGAGAGTTGAGCGTAAGAGAAAGACATGGAACTTGTTCCTAAACCAAATGCCACAGCCCCTTTGTGGGAGTGTTTTGGATTTAAACCAAATTACAGAGGGCAGCCCAGTAATTTGGACGAGCCGGTATGCCAGGTTTGTTCTAATAGTCAGGTTCACTATATAATTTTGTGGGATTTTTTTGGGGATTTGCAAAACTATACATTTTTGGAAAGGTTATTGTATAAGGATTCAGGAAATCAATGTTTGCATTTGCGCAGATGTCTATATGGCGGCCATATTGGAATTTACAAAATGGCCGCCGTAAAATGTACGTTTTGTAATATCT
>NW_026082434.1:0-16787 GCF_006386435.1 Epinephelus moara | reverse complement strand
ACACACACACACACACACACACACACACACACACACACACACACAGACAGAGAGAGAGAGAGAGACACACACACACACACACAGACAGACAGTTTTTGTATCTAAAGGCCCAAACATACTCGGACTCCGTGAGGAATGTCCGCTGTTATTCGGGCTTTAATAGTCGAGCGCACTTCCGCGTTGTAGTTTCCTGTAAAAATGTCCATGAAAAATCCCCGCGATGTGAAAAATACATGCTGAGCAGTCACTGGTGTGCAGAGCGGAGTTCCACGGTCGTAANACAGACAGAGAGAGAGAGAGAGACACACACACACACACACAGACAGACAGTTTTTGTATCTAAAGGCCCAAACATACTCGGACTCCGTGAGGAATGTCCGCTGTTATTCGGGCTTTAATAGTCGAGCGCACTTCCGCGTTGTAGTTTCCTGTAAAAATGTCCATGAAAAATCCCCGCGATGTGAAAAATACATGCTGAGCAGTCACTGGTGTGCAGAGCGGAGTTCGCACGGTCGTAAAATCTGAGCTTTGTGTGAACAGGGCTTGCGGACGTCTGCTTTGAGTCCTCGCGGACCTTCGCGGAGTCCGTTCCGCGTACGTTCCGCCCTTTAGTCTTGTCCAGTTGAATCTGGTCAAGAATCAATAATGTGAAAATGTTCCTGCAAAGTTTAAAGAACCAAAGATTCAGTTTTATAATGTCAGTCAGACATTTATTAAAAATCTGAACATAAATCAGAAACTCAGAACCATGTCAGGGATTAACCCCTCATTAGTCATTCATTCATGTTTCATTCATTCATTAACCCTATGGGACTGAATGACGCATAGTGTGTCCAAATTCACACCCGTTCTTCTCTGTGGATTTTCTCCGCGACCGTGCATCATAGCGAGAAGCCACGCATATCACGCGAAACAGCGGAACTGTTTTTTTCCGACAAGGCCAAGCACTTGTCGGTAGTCCAATGTTTTTACAGCGAAAAAAATGATAAAGTTACGCTAACATGATGTATAACAGAGCTTTCATACAGCTTTGCACACACATTACTGTTGGATGGATTACTTGCGAATGCAGGGTCGCACAGAAATGCCACACATATCACATGAAAGCGCAGGAGCAGAGGTTTGCAGTGATACCACACACATCACTGTGCTGTCATCCCATCACGCTGTAAATACAGATCAATTGTCTACAAAATAAAAACCTGACATATTTCTTTACAATCCATTATACAGATCTTGTTATCAGTCACTTCATATAGTGAGCAATATCGTATCTTACCATGTCTTAGGCTTGCGTGTGTTTCTCCCTGTCTATCCACATTTGTAGTCAAGCTTTCAAGATGCAAATATCTCCATATTGTCCAGTTGACACTCCATCAAACTTTGTATGAGAAGACCAGCCACTTCACCTTTGCGCACCCAGACAACTATAACCTAATTATACATGCTGACAGGGCCCTAGTCACCATATACTTTGAGGGGGACACGTGTCCCCCCACCAATGCCCAAAATGTCCCCCTAGTATATAACTGAAACTGAAAAACACAAAATGTCCCCCTAGTATATAACTGAAACTGAAAAACAAATATCTTGGAGGACATCATTGCACTTCGTTGACTATTTTTCTATGATCTTAGATATNATTAATATACAATACAGGCACATAGAAGGACATGGAATGATGGCAAATCTGGTTAGCCCAGATTGTCCTGAGAAAAACAAGATATAGCATGTGTATGTAGCCTGTATAATGACTGTGATATGAACTTAAAAGTAAAGGCAGTAAAAATACCCCAAAAACGCCTAGGACCCATAGGGTTAATGATTAATGAGGGCACCTGAGGTGACATAAGGTCATTAATGAATGAATGAATCAGTCTGTGGTGCAGCTGCTCTACGGGCGCAGTGATGCAGAATCCGTGATGATCATCATTTCGTACCACAGACACAGAATAAGTTTGGCTTCATGCACTACCGAGCAACTTTAACCTGAATGAACGGAGCGCTACGGAAAACACTGTTTCCAGATTTCTTCATACATGTTGTAGTTATCATGGTTTTTATTTTAGACCTGTGTTCATACAGGAAACAGTATCCTGTGGCTGTTACAGGGAAATTCATAGGAAATGATGATGTAACTCTGGTGTGCGCACGGCACATAAGGAAACACGAGGTCACGATGTGATAAAGGAGACGACAGACGCCTGAACTTCATGTTGCTGAAAGAATGAATGTTGTACTTGTGTTTTTAAGTCATGGGCCATTGAGAGTATCGATGAATATAAACAGGATCATGTAAACAGTGACTGTCCGTCTTTAAAGGGTTAAATTTTCTGTCTGTCATCGCCTCCAACTTTCAGACTGGTTGTTGGTTTGTTTTAATCTGAAGCTGTGTATTTGATTTTTTGTCCTTCCACAGTTTCCGTCCTCTGCAACACGCTCAGGTAGAAACCGTCATCGCTGACTGGTTGCCTAGCAACCACTATGTCACCAATCACTTTCTTCATCCACCATTTCTTGCTTCATGCAGCTAATCACATCACGATCATCATCATCGGCCTGCAGAGCCGCAGATCTAGACACCCACATGTGAGAGCTCAAGAGGGCGGGGCATCTGTCAATCATTTAAATTCATCCTGTCAGAGACTGACAAACATATCAATTTTCAATTCAGCCAATTGCCTGACAATAGTCAAAGTAGTCAACATTTCAGCTAGTTAGCTATGCTAGCACTAGCTATGGTTCGCGTGTCATCTCCCGATCATCACAGAAACTTTCACCACTGCTCATTTTAGAAAGAACCGAACGTGTTCTGTGTTTAGAACATGAAATGGACGGTGGATCGTAGACGTTTGTTTCTGGCTGTCACCGATCAGCCATAGCTAATGTAGCTAGGAGGATAACGTAGCTAGCGGGCTAATGTTAGCATGCCTGACCGCAGACGGGAGTCAATCAAATTGCCAATCTAAACTCAGGACAGGTTTCCTTGTGGTGTCCTTTCTAAAATGAGCGGTGGTGAAATTACGATATTCTGTTCTGATCGAGGAGTTAATGATGAAGCAGTACAGCTCAGTTAGTTAGCTAAGTTAGTTAAAAGTTGTCTGATGATGATTTGTTGAGGGTTGATGTTGGTCCAGAGGAACAGAAAAAATGACAAAGTCCACGGTGACAGTAAATCCAAGGGTGTGTGGACACTGGAGGAACTCTGACAGATGAGGGGTTTGATGGAGGCTGTTTAGGAGCTCAGAGTCAGGACGCTTGTCAGATTTTTACCTGGGGGCTTTGTGTCCCTGTCCTCCAGACGGGCAGACTCATCCTTCTGAACCATTTTAGCACTGATGCAAGTCATAATATTGACAGACAGCAATTGATTTTTTAATTTTTTTTCACGTTTTTAATCAACATGTTAAAGAGGAAACTTTTCAGTGAGCTAACGCTGCAGCCAGAAACAAACATCCAAGACTTATCGTCCGTTTGATGATCTAAGTGTAAGACACGTTTTTTGGGTCGGTCCTTCTGAGGTGAGGTGACAGGTATTAAATTCTGTAACGATCCACTTTCAAGGAGCTGATAAGCAGACAGTGGTTGGTAGCATAGCTAGTGAGCTACTGCACTAGCTAGTGGAAACTGTTGTTTTTTTTTTTTTTCAACACAAGGCGAACGTTATGTTAGAATAATGATGTCAAACATTAATTTACAGATCTCCGTCCGTACAACATAAACTGGACATCTGAAACTTTGGCTCGGCAGCTCTGAAGGTCGATGCTTTTGTAGTGACATCACTGTTGATCACTGTTGTTTATTTTACAGTTTTCAATAAAATCTATTTTTGAATTCTATCATTTTTTTTGATGTCAGTAAAACGATTTTGTTTTTGTCGTGTCTTCAAACAGGTGATTTTAAAGTGTGAAAAAATTTAAAATTGAATTAAATTTATTTTAATTTGTTTTTTAAGAAAAACTTTTGATGAAGTGAATCTGTGTCGACTGTACTACATCTTTAGAAATTGTGACGTGTGGAGTGGTATATTTTGTATATTTAGTTCAATGTTGCAATTATTTTTTAAATCAGTTTAAATTTTGATTCACTCACATTTTATTTCATTTCTCTCTGCTGCATCCTCGCTTCGGCACGACCTCATTGGTTGTTTCACTTTGTTGTTTTTCCACTTTCATTTTTAAGAGTTTCGACATCTTTTAAAATGTCGTTATGTTTTCATTTTATCAGCAGTAGAAGTGCCACGCCTTCGCCCAGTAAGATGGCTGGAGGTCGAGCAGGACGTGAACGTTTTGCTGGAGAGTCATACACAGTGTTGGGTACTTAGACACGAACACCTCACAATGATGCTACAGCTAATGCTAATGCTAAGAATGAATTAATTTTTACATGTTTTATAGGTTGTATTATTTTCTAATCAAAATGATTAATATAATATTAAAAACAGGAAACTGTTTTCATCTATCTGCAGTTAATCTGACAAACTACTGGAACAATCAGCCTCATGTTGTGTTGTATGACTTTATGCCCAAGGACGTTAGTTTAAAAGACCTGTTTCATTCCATCACTATGAGTACTGTCTGGTGAAGGACATGTTTTGTTTTTCCTAATGGCTCAAAAAATAATTTTATTTTGAATGGAGCGTCTGCAGGTAAATTTCATATCCAAAATGTTTTAAAGAAAACTGTGTTCAAAACCCAAAATTTGCATGTCATGTATCCATAATAAAAATCAGCAAAAAGTTTGAAAGAAAACAAAATATCTCCAAAAAAAATCATTTTAAAAAAGCACGTTTAAAAAAAAAGAAAGACAAAATCAGCCAAAAAAAATAAATAAAAAATCACCAAAAATTTTTGATGAAAAATTTGAGTTAAAATTTGCATGCCTCTCCCCAAGCCAAAATGAAAAACATAAACATGTTTTCTGTTTGAAATATTTTAGTATTTAATTAAAAAAAACTTTTAAAACTCTTTTATACATTTGATATTTTTCTTCAGACTTTATGAATTCAAATAGTTTCTACTTTTAAAAAAAAAACCTAAAATGTGTCTGTTCTTCTTCTGTCTCCTAGGTGACCAGGAGATGACCGGTGGCTGTCACTACTGGGAGCTCCGCCCTCTCACAGATTGGAAATCGTTCAGTGTGGGTGTGGCCTACCGGGCCAGCCTTGGCCGTTTTGACCAATTAGGGAAAAGTGCTGGATCATGGTGTCTCCACGCCAGTCAATGGCTGCAGAGCTCACTTGCTGCAAAGCACAACAACCGAGCAAAGGCTCTTGATTTGCCGCTGCCTCAGAGAATTGGAATTTACTGTAATTATGACAACGGTACAAAAAAAAGTTTTTTACTGTTTGTTGTTTTGTTTTTACTTTTATCTTCAATATTTTAACATTTTAAGTTTCACCTGATGTGTTTCTGTTTCAGGTGATTTGTCCTTCGTTGATGTGGGCCGTCTTTGTCTTCTTCACTCCTTCAAAACAAAGTTCAGCCAGCCGCTTGTTCCCGCTTTCACTGTCAGTCCTACACCAGTGCTACACCAGTACTACACCAGTGCTACACCAGTGTTACACCAGTACTACAGCAGTAGTACACCAGTGCTACACCAGTACTACACCAGTGGTACACCAGTGTTACAGCAGTACTACAGCAGTACTACACCAGTGCTACACCAGTGCTACACCAGTGTTACAGCAGTACTACACTAGTGCTACACCAGTTATACCAGTGCTACACCAGTGTTACACCAGTGCTACACCAGTGTTACACCAGTGCTATAGCAGTACTACAGCAGTACTACACCAGTGCTACACCAGTGCTACACCAGTACTACACCAGTGATACACCAGTGCTACAGCAGTGCTACACCAGTGCTACAGCAGTGCTACACCAGTGTTACACCAGTGTTAGACCAGTGTTACACTAGTGTGACACCAGTACTACACCAGTGTTACACCAGTACTACACCAGTGCTACACCAGTACTAAACCAGTGCTACACCAGTACTAAACCAGTGCTACAGCAGTACTACAGCAGTACTACACCAGTGCTACACCAGTTACACCAGTGCTACACCAGTGTTACACCAGTGTTACACCAGTGCTACAGCAGTACTACAGCAGTACTACACCAGTGTTACACCAGTGCTACACCAGTTCTACACCAGTACTACACCAGTGCTACACCAGTACTACACCAGTGTTACACCAGTGTTACACCAGTGCTACACCAGTACTACACCAGTGTTACACCAGTACTACACCAGTCTTACACCAGTTCTACACCAGTTCTACACCAGTACTACACCAGTGCTACACCAGTACTACACCAGTGTTACACCAGTGTTACACCGGTGCTACACCAGTGTTACACCAGTACTACACCAGTGCTACAACAGTGCTACACCAGTACTCAAGACAAGACCAAGCAGCCGTAAGGTTTCTGTCCTGTGTGGATTTTACAAGTGGACCTTCAGATTCCCACACAGTGAGCAAACCAACAGTTTCTCTCCCGTCCACCTTCAGATGCGCCTTGTACAAAAACATGTTAAAAAATGACCAGACAATCTAAACTACACCACAACAAGTTTGAATGACAGTGATGCCGGTTAGCTACTGTTAGCAAAAAACACGTGAAGTAGCCACGTAGCTAGCTAGCTGTCTGGTCCCACGGCATCATCATCATGCCCTGTGAGGACTGTCTTCATTCACGTAGAGAAAAAGTGATTACTAACCTCAGGGAAGATGTCCGGAGACTTTCAGAGGAGCTGCGGAGGAAGGACGTCTTGCTGTCAAGTTACATCGACACAGCTGCTGCACAAAACAAGAAGATCGCCGTTCTGAATTTTGTCGTTAACACCTCCACGGCTGACACTTTCCTTTGGGATCCGTTGCAAATTCGGCCATCCTCCTGCTCGACCCCCAATCCAGAGGGCAACTGGACGGAGGTGATAGTTAGGGGAGGTGGGAAGGTGCGGATCACGGATATTCCACCGCCACTGCTCCACCTGTCGAACCGCTACACAGCGCTGACTGAGGCACCGGATCACCCAGGTGAGGATGGCAGGGCCTGCGTGGTTCCTGACTGTGCCTCCACTGGAGCGTCCCCCAACTCCATGCACCGACCGGCGGCTTCTCTTCCTGCCGGAGGCAGCGGAGGCGGAGTGGGAGCCCCGGATGGTGCACCTTCGCACAACTCCTCTGCTGCTGCTGCTACGGCTGATGCCGCTGCTGTCCCTGCGCCTACAATAACCGGGCCGTGCTCTGCACCTTGCACAGTTGGAGAGTCATCCTGTGGGGGTCAGGGCAGTTCCCGTGTTGACGGCCCCTCCCATTCTCCATCTCAACATCTTGACCAGGGGGCTGGTCACCAGGTTGTTGTCCGCGAGTGGAGTAGGACCTCGAATGGGGCTGCCTCTGTCTCTCGCCCGGCAGCGGGGCCTCAGCGACCCCCTCTCCACTCCTCAGTCCGGCGCAAGCGGCTCCTGCAGGATGCGGTGCGGTGGGACACCAGGGGCTCTCCTCACTTGGAGGGAAACCACGCTGCCGGTTCACCCACCTCCCCCCCCTGGACACTTGATGGATCCTCCACCTACAACCCTCATCATCGGGGACTCCATCATGAGGAACGTGCGGATGAGGGGGGCGATCACACTGTCGTTCCCCGGTGCCACCGTTGCTGACATAATGGAAAGAATCCCAGGCATCCTGAAGTCTCATCCGCAGGCTGACATACTGATCATACATGCAGCTATCAACGACATCCCCAAGCAGCAGTCTGAACTTTTAAAGCAGGATTTTACCCACCTTTTTAATCTGGTCAAACAGTCACAGCGGAGTGTTTTTATCTCTGGCCCCACCCCCACCTCTGGCAGAGGAATAGGCCGTTTTTCTAGACTGCTCAGTGTGAACACCTGGCTGTCCTCTGCCTGCAGCTCCCACAATGTTGGCTTCATAGACAACTTTGATGTCTTCTGGGAGAGGAGGTATCTCTTTGGGCTGATGGGCTTCACCTCAACAAATCTGGTTGCCGTATGCTAACCTGGCATACGGCGCTCAGCATGCCCGAAACACATTCTCCTCTCACCGATGCAAACCCACACCTGCTGACTAGTTAGTCAGCGATTGATGTCCCCCAGGTCCTAGCTCCTATGTTTTTAATTCCATTTTTAACAGCAATACATGCACCACCGGACTTGGACCTTATATTCATGCAAACACTTTATCAATTCCTGTCATCATTACAAACAGAGAGCAAACTAAATATCACTGCACATATCTAGATAAATGCATCAACACAGTGAACTTTAATAACCTCAAACCTCTCCAAAAATACCAACCACTGATCTCTACAGTCCAGAAGTCACCAGCCACTATCAATATGGCACTTTTAAACTCTCTCTCTGGCAAACAAGTCTTTTATGATCAATCAGATGATTTTAGATAACAAAATTGATTGTTTGTTTTTAACTGAAATGTGGCTGAGCGCTGACGCACCAGCTGTTCTCACTGAGGCCTCCCCACCAAATTTTAATTTTGCATTTTCTTTAAGGAGCGGTAGGAAGGGTGGTGGTACTGCATCAATTACCACTAATTCACTTACTACTAAACATATTTTATTTGATCAGTACACCACCTTTGAATACCATAGAATTGTTTTTAGCAGCCCCTCAATCCTATGTGTCACAGTCGACAGACCACCCAAACAATGGGCTGCTTTTATTAATGAATTTTTTGAGTTTTCATCAATAATCCATACCGCTTATGATATGATAATTCTATCCGGTGATGTTAACCTGCACATAGACAATCAGTCAGATTTCTTTGCACATGAGTTTTTAAACATCCTCAGCTGTATGGATTTTACTCAATATGTGACACAGCCAACTTACAACAGAGGACACACTCTGGATCTCGTCATTAGCCATGGCCTGTCCACCAGTGTGTCCTCTGTTATTGACTTGGCTGTGTCTGACCATTATTGTGTGTTTTTTAATATTACCGGTTGTATTCAGCGGGAGATTTCGGTGCGAATTGTGAGGAAGCGATATCTTACCTGTGAAGTGGCTGCAAATTTCATTCAAGTTTTAGATAAATATCCTCCAGTTATTTTACCTGCTTCCTGCGAGTTCATTGTCGAAGATTTTAACAATAAACTAAAGTCAAGTCTTGATTTAGTCGCTCCACTAAAAACAAAGCTGGTACAAAATAGGCATATAACCTCGTGGAGAAATGAAGAAATCAAAAATCTGAAAAGAAATTGCAGGATAGCAGAAAGGAGATGGAGGAAACACAAATTAACTATGAAATATTCCATGAACAACTTAAAATTTACAATAATGCACTCAGACGTGCAAGAAACACCTACTTTGCCAACATAATCAATAATTATAGAAATAATCCCAGAGTCCTCTTCTCAACCATCGACCTTTTAATCAACCGTGATTTTAACAAGTTAGAAAGAACTTCAACAGATTCCCTTTGTGAAAACTTTGCAGACCACTTCAGAGGTAAAATTGATGGTATCAGATCTGATATTTTATCCCATCAAAATACAGTTCTTAACACATCTGACTGCTTGTTTTTACCTGAGGAAACACTGGACAGTTTTGTCCTGGTTGATGCTGAGACGCTTGGTAGAGTTTTCTCCCAAGTGAAACCGACAACTTGTCTTTTAGACCCAATTCCTTCATCACTTTTTAAAACATTTTATGGGTTTTTTGAAGATAAGCTTTAAAACATTGTGAATTGTTATCTTCAAATGGATACTTTCCCCGCTGCCTTTAAAACAGCAGTGGTGAGACCCTTTTTTAAGAAGAACAATTTAGATCCTAATGTCATTAACAAGTACAGACCAGTATCCAACTTACCATTTTTAAGTAAAATTTTAGAAAAACTTGTTTTCATTCACGTTAATGATTTTTTTTAGATAATAATAACATCCTTGAAAAATACCAATCTGGATTTAGGAAGAATCACAGTACAGAGACAGCCCTGCTGAAGATTGTCAATGATCTCAGGTGTAACTTGGACTCACGGAAGTTATCATTTCTGGTGCTACTGGATCTAAGCGCTGCCTTCGACACAGTAGAACACCCTATTCTGTTTAACAGACTCCAACAGCTGGTCGGCCTCTCTGGTACAGTTCTTAAGTGGTTCACTTCCTATCTGACAGATAGAAAATTATTGGTAAGTATGGATACATGCTCTTCAGAGATCCATGAAATTAAATGTGGTGTACCCCAAGGGTCAAGTTTGGGTCCCGTACTTTTTAATTTGTACATGCTGACTCTTGGGGGTCCCGTACTTTTTAATTTGTACATGCTGACTCTTGGTTGTGTTATCAGGAGACATGGTATTAACTTCCACAGTTATGCTGATGATACACAACTGTACATCTCCATGTCTCCTGATGGCACAGGGCCAATTGATGCCCTTTTTAACTGCATTTTAGACATCAAATCCTGGATGGCAGAAAAGTTTTTACAGCTCAACCAGGACAAAACTGAAGTTTTAATGATCGGTCCTGAGGCTCAGAGAGAGAACCTTTTATCTAAATTGCTTGCATTGTTATTAAATCCATCTATTTAAGTGAAAAACCTGCAGGTTAGAGTCAGCTCAGAGTCAACTTTGAGCTTACTTTTATTCCACACATTAAGCATGTAACAAAAACAGGTTTTGATCATCTAAAAAACATAGCCAGAGTCCGCTCATTTCTCTCCCGAGCTAACATGGAGACGCCAATGCATGCTTTCATGTCCAGTCGCATTGAGTACTGTAATGCCCTGCTTGCTCGTCTTCCCAAAAAAAGTATGTCAGGCCTACAACTTTTACAAAACTCTGCTGCACGCGTGCTGATGAAGACCAGAAGGCAGGCCCACATTACACTGGTTTTGAAATCACTGCATTGGCTCCCCGTGTGTGTCAGGATTGATTGTAAGGTTCTTTTAATGGTCTTTAAATGTCTTAATGGTCTTGGGCCGTCTTATCTTACAGAATTGCTTGTATCCTATGAACCGTCACGGACCTTGAGGTCCTCCGGCACTGGCCTGTTAATTATTCCTAAAGTCAGAACACGTGCTCAAGGTGAGGCATCTTTCCAGTATTATGGCCCCCGTCTGTGGAATGGCCTGCTGGAGTACCTGAGGGCTGCAGAGAATGGTGATATTTTGAAGAGCAGACTCAAGACCTAACTATTTAATCCGGCTTTTAAGAAATATTTGTCTTAGTTGACTGATGTTTTATTGTCATTAACACTTTTAGTTAGGTTTTAACATCAGTGTTAGTCTTTTACTGATGTTTTAATGTCATTTTTAGTCTTTTACTGAGGTTGTAACATGATTCTTAGTCTTTCATTGATGTTTTATGTTATTCTTAGTTTTACTGTCTTAATTGTTATTTCTTCCATCTATTGTTTACTGTTTAATATTATATTTTAACCTTATNTGTGGGCGGGTGGGGGGTGGGTGGGAGGGACATCTGTTTAACCTTGTAAAGCACTTTGTACTACATTTATGTATGAAAAGTGCTTCATAAATAAAGATTGATTGATACTACACCAGTGCTACACCAGTGTTACACCAGTACTACACCAGTGTTACACCAGTACTACACTAGTAGTACACCACGCAGCAGTAACATTATGATACTTCAGCATATGTGCAGTACTTGTATCACAGCATCAACAGTAATAAAACTGTGTTGCAGGTTTGGTGCGGTGGAATCGTCATAACAACTGGCCTACAGGTGCCGAGCTTCATGGGTAATTTCCTGTCCACCAGTCGGAGCCTCAGTAACCTGACGCAGTAGCTCGACCTCCTCCAACCATCTGTTTTGATTTTGGTGTTATTTGTTATAATTTCTTTTTTGTATATATTTTATTTATTAATTTAATAATTAATACATTTTAAACAGAAATTCATTATGAATTGAAAATATAAAATAAATGTCATCATATTTAATTAAATGTACTGTATTGATTATAGTTTGAGTTTGAGTGGTCTTAATTTGAAGATGTACTGAAGTTGTCTGTGAGCCAGGGTGTTTATTTTGACAGATTTTGTGTAACAGGAAAAGAAAGTAGGGTTTGCAGACGTCGATTGTTGTGTGCAACAGTATTTATAAATCTTTTGTAAAGGTGACACAGAAAAACATTAAGACATTGGATAGTAGTGAAAAGGCAACGTGATATCATTAGTACTTGTCAGAAGAGCCTGTGTTACTATGATGACGCTTGAGTGCCACAGAACAGGTGTTGGGGTTGATAGATAAAGCAATTTGAGTTGAATATGGACATACAATTCATATCCAGTTCATAAAATTTTAGTGACCTGAAACTTGAGCTTTTACTTTACAATATTTTTGTTTTACTGATGTATGGATTTGTGTGTGTATGTGTCACATCTGATGTAAGAGTGGATTTGATTTAATGTTTTATATGTGACGTCAAGCAATCAATCAATTTCATTTATAAGGGTTAGGGAGGGTTAGGGAAGGGGAATGGAACATGTCCCCTGTAAGGGACTGGAGGTGCACGGGCCTCCCTCCAGGAGCCTCCGCCAACCTGGAATCCCCAGTTGTGTTGATGGATGCTGGCCATGTTTGCTGTAGCGGACCAGGGTCCAGCTCTCACCGTCATCCCTAGAGACCATGTCGGGTCTGTGTTAATCATGTATACTGTTTGTCTTTTAAATTTAGGCTTAGTTAATGTAATGAGATATGTTAATGTGTATTAATGTGTATGAAATGAAGATGTATTAATATTGGTCAGTGAAATGTAATTATCATGTGAGAAGTGGCTATGGAATAAAGATGTATTTTTTATTAATGAAGGTGTATTTACCCTGTTAAAATCAAAATTTTAAATAAAAGTGTCCACAAAACGGGGTCTGGCTGCCTGTCCCTGTCTGTCTTATATAGTCTCCGCCACCTGTAGTGTAAACCTATGTTATTTATTTGTCGTCTGTTTTTTGTCTTTCTGTTTGTAACCCTATAAATGCCCAATTAAATATATCCTTGTATTTTAACTCCCTGTTAATGTAATGCAATGAATTTAAATGTATTATTTGTAATTTTAAATGAATGTGAATAAAGTATTTAAAAATGTTATCAAATGTTTTTTATTCATTTGTCGCCTGATAGTTATGTAAGGTTTTCAACCCTATGAATGCTAAATATCACGAAATTTTGTGGGTTAGGAGTAGGGGACTGAACGTCACGTTTCTTGGAATAGGGGATGAGACGAGGTGCATGGTCCATCACCCCGATGGATATCCTGCCAGACTGGACCCCCTTGTCTTCTCTTCCTATTTGTGCTTTTCACTCGCTTGCTTGCTCTATTTGTGCTTCTTTCGTTCTGTTCTTCATTCCTCCTGTTTGTCGCTTTTATAGTGTCTGTATGTCTGCTCTGGTTGTGCTCTTACTTACTTGCTTGCTGTGTTTGTGGTTATTTTGTTCTGTGATTCCTTCCCCCTGTGTTTGGTTTTTATATCCCTTTCTGTCTTCACTGTTTGTACTTTCTTCTTTGTTCGTTTAGTGTCTGTCTGTTTCTATTTGTGCAGCGTTTGTCATATGAAGTAGAAAACAGTGTAGCTGTTGACAATGTTTCGATCATACATTTTGTGTTCATCAGGTCTGGTACACTGTTATTTTGTTTTTGCCCAGATTGTCTTTATGTTTCTTGTCATTGTCTTTGTCCTTCATGTTTGAAGTTGTTGTGTTTGTCTGTGTCGTCTTACTTGACTTCTGGCTACTTGCATGTGTTGGTGTTGCTTGATTTCTATTTTTGTCTATATTTCTGTTCCTTCCCTTTGTGTTTTTTGACTTCTCCGTTTTAGTTGCGTTGTGCGATTGTGCTTTGTGCTATGCTGCCACCTTACCGTCTGTCTTATACATGTTGTTGTGGCTGTGGTAGTATTATTTGTGCTAAACGTTATTGTAGGTTGTCATTATTTGTCCTTCAGTGTCTTTAAGGTAGTGTGCCCTTTGTTTTAGCTTAATTTATAAATGTACAGGGATAGGGCTTAGGGGTTGTCATTGTTATGGTTATGGTTATGGTCAGGGTCAGGGTCAGGGTCAGGGTCAGGGTTAGGGTCAGGGTCAGGGTTAGGGTTAGGGGGTTAGGGTTAGGGTCAGGGTTAGGGTTAGGGGTTAGGGTCATCATATATGACATTTGATCGTGCCTTGTGCAATTTCATGTCATCTGACCTTCTTATGTCATCATTTCAGCTTTGAGTCTTGTTTATTTCACTTAACTGTGTTTAAATTGAGCTCTTCATTTCACCTAATGAATGTCGTGTCATGTCATCTTCCCTCATTACATCTCACATCAGCTCATTTTGTAACTTTATATTTTAAATTGAGTGTTTACATCTATCTGCCTCTCTCTGTTGTACATCTCTGTGGGTCACTTTGGACCAATCAAGGAGCTCAGGTGAGATGACATCACCTCCTTGATCAGCAGTGTGACCTCAGCCTGCATCATGAATTCCTAACAAGGGATCTGAGGGCATCCAATCAGAGGCGGCCTGGATTATCAGGTAATGAGGCCTGACAGCATGCAGCCAATCACATTTCAGCGCACAGATTACTGCCTCAGAGGGAATCAATAATGTAGACACACTCATACACACACACACACTCTTGCCCTGAGCCTGCCCTTACTACCATTACGGCACATGACGAAGCTCAGAGGCTTCTAGAGAAAGGGAAGGACAGACTGCCTTACACACAAGAGGGGAAATAAATAAAGAAAGAAAGAAAGAAAAAAGAAGGGAAAGTGAGAGTAGAGAGAAAAATAAAAGAGGACAGGATGATCTCAGTGTGGATGAATCATTGCCAGTAGTTGTGAGTCACCAGTGTATAAGCAATTCAAAACCAGAGAGACTGTGTCAGATTAAAACACGGCTACTATTCACCTGTCACTCAGTGTGTCTGTATCAGCTTTGTTGATACTACGAACAGCAATCTGAACGGCTGGCTCAGTTCCCACACCGATTATTAAGTTTCACCCAATGTTTTTCTTTCTCTTTTCCTGGCCTAGTCTGGAAGATAAATAGATTTTTGAATTCTTCAAAGCATGAGTAGAGATTAAAGTGCCAAAGGTAGCATACTGTATGAGCTGGCATTTGTAGTTTTAGCAGTAGGGGAGACCAGGGCCAATAGTAACATCTTACATTGCAACAATTAGAAATGAGACAAAACCATGAAACTCATTATGCACATAGTCTGTTATGATCCCTCTCTGCCTGCCAAAGGACAAACTAATATCTCTTATGCTGGTTTCACACTACACAATATCAGCCCCATTATACATATATACATATATATATATATATATATATATATATATAATTATAGCCTGATGCAGCATTATACGGTGTAGGCTTGGATCGTGAACGACAATGAGTGTCGCACGCGATAATCAATCGTTTTATCTTGTGTAGTGTGTCATAGTAGACGACAACCGACACCAAACCTCATGACTTTCCAACAGAAAGTCTAGCATGTTTGATTTTCGTTTTGTCATTCACGACTGTTCCCATCACAGCTGTCACTTTGACCAATAGAAAACAGAGCGATCTTCTGCCATAGACAACTGTATGACAACAACACCCCAGCCTTTTTAATATTTCCTCTAGGGACGTTACCACACAGAGTAAAAAGGGAAAAATGATGGCGTCAAACAGCAGAGGCACTTTATCAACCCAGTGAGTACTGCCATTAGCATCAAGTTAGCAAAGAATGTTATTTCTTCATAATGGAGGATATAAAGCAATCAAATTTAAAAAATAGTGGCAGGGCTTTTGTAATGTCTGTCTGCCAAGTTACGGCTCAGTTGTACGACCCCACAATCGTCTTATCTGACATAGTAACTGTCGGAACAGACAAAAATGTTGTGTAGTGTGAACCCTGCATTTCTGCCAAGACTTATTTTTGAGGTACAAATTTTTTTTCATCTACAGTATTTTCCTCACACTGTCTTTACCTTTAATGTCTATGAATTTTAACATGCCTAGTCCCAGTGAACATTCTGTTGTCTAAAGCCCTGTTTGGACGGGATTAGTTTTACATAGGTACGTGGGGTAAAGTAATAATTACCAGAGATTTTAGTCCCGTCCGAATGTGCCATGTCAGTAATCATTACCACACAATGTCAGTAAAGATTACCGCGACTTTTACCTTCTATAAAAGGGTCCCGGAAAATTACCTCAGGTAATACTAATCCTGTGCGAATAGACCAGCAGTAAATATGTGTGTAGATANTCTGCCGGCCTTTGTAGTTAGAGTAAGTCTGAGCCTTTGCACGTAGATTCTGTGCTCTCTCTATGAAAAGTTCAAAGCAGTCAATAATAACTCTGACACGATTGTCAAACATCTCTACAAACTGATGTGGCATGCTGTCCTGCATGCAATGCCTCTCTGGCCAGTGCACCAAAGGGCTGAGGTGTGCATACAGTACATTGATGGTGTCACAGAAGACAGTGGATGTGTGCTGTCGGCTGATGTCAAAAAGATGAGCTAGGTGATCGAGAGGCAGATTCAGCCTCATGCGCATAAGGGTCAGGAGGAGCATCTGAAAATGGGAAAGTTTTCGTCCTGTCGTACTCTTTGGTAGACTGCGGAGAATCTGTGTCAGCACACCCATCAAAAGAGCAAAAGATGGAAGCCCAGTGTAGTACTTCACCATTGAATCATCTTTCATGAAATTCTCATCCAGGCTCTTTCTGGAGAGCTCTTCCTTCAGTTTACGATTCTCTTCCAACAAGCGGTGTATTTCGGCCACCTTGATGCAACA
>NW_026082433.1:0-3000 GCF_006386435.1 Epinephelus moara | reverse complement strand
TTTAAAAAAAACCCGCACCACTCCACCGACTGACGTGTAGCGCCGGTACCCGGTGTATTTCAGCTGTCAGAGCTGTGCCAATTAAATGTGATGACGGCTCAACAAACGTTAAACGTTAGACATCAGTGCAGAGGACACAAGGACAGGACTGCTGCTTCATTCATGGGGTTTTTACGCGCATCCGAGCGCCTGTGCCGTGCGTAATTCAACTGGGAAGGCGCAGCAGAGCCAGTGGGGTTTCTTCACAAGAACACAAATAATATAAGATATTACACACAGTTTTACACACAGAATATCCTCTAAAACTCTCAATATCCTCGTGAATTGCCTTTTGCTGACAACAATCCCATGCAAAGCAGCAAGTGCAGCGTGAATGACTGAATGAATGAATGAGGATTCAAATTAATTAAAACGTGCGCACGATGTATATTTTTCCTCTCACGGCCACTGCCGGGCCCCGTATTTATTACAAAAACGTCAACAAAACAGGTTTCCAAATTCAAAATAACTTGTAAACAAACGAAATCTTCAGTATTACACCTTTTCGGTTATTTCTCTTTCAGACATTTTTTGAAGATGTGATCTCACTGATTAACTGAAAACAATTATACAATAACGAAAAAAATAATATCCTAACGAAAATACAAGTCTAATCAAGTAAATAGCCTTCAGAAAGTGCATCAGTAAAAGCCCAGTTCTATACTGCTGCCCGCTGCTGACACACATGTGCGCAGTGTGCGACTGAAATGTCTGCACTGCAGCACTGTAGCTGGGCCATATTCCACAATATCCAAACAGCACGGCAGCTGGCTGGCAGCCAGCTGGGACTTGGCTGGGATTTGGCTGGGATTCGACAGGCAGCCGGCTGACAGCCGGCTGGAAAGGGGAACTTTTGAGTGGCTACTACTGTATATTCATTGACCTTACTAAAGCGTTTAACATGGTTGATTATTATCTTCTTTTAGACAAATTATATGCTATTGGTCTTTCTACTGACTTTATTATTTTTAACTCCTTTCTTCATTACAGAAGTCAGTGTGTTTCCTTTCAGGGTAGTCAATCAGACTTCAAGATTATTGATAAAGGTGTTCCACAAGGCTCATCCTTAGGTCCTGTCTTGTTCTCCATCAATGATTTATCAATGATCTTCCTCAAATCTGTTCTTTCTGCCAAATTCATTTATATGCAGATGACACTGTAATATACTCCTCCAGCTCTGATATTTCACAAATTCAACACTCTCTACAATCTGATTTAACTTGGTTCAAAAATGGTT
Organism: Epinephelus moara; assembly: GCF_006386435.1. Classification (NCBI taxonomy): domain Eukaryota; kingdom Metazoa; phylum Chordata; class Actinopteri; order Perciformes; family Serranidae; genus Epinephelus; species Epinephelus moara. Next base: position 1,724 of record NW_026082433.1, on the reverse strand, counting down.
TTCTTCAAATAAGCTTCTTTTGAACAAGAAAAAATCATATAATATGGTGTTTTGCATTCGACCTGATTCTTTGTCTTGAACTAAAAACTGGTGTATTAGTTTTCTTGATGGAACAACAATAGCAAAAGTTGAAGAATTTAAATATCTGGGCCTCTGGCTTGATTCCCAGCTATCCTTCAAACCTCATATTAACTCAATCTCCAAGAAAATATTTGGTTGTCTGAAATCACTTTATCGTCCTGTTGATTGTTTCTCACAACAAGTATGGAAAAGAATGATAATGCAATTGATATTTCCAATATTAGACTATGCTGATGTTATCTATGGGAACAAGTCTCCGTCCTCTTAATGTATTATATAATAGTCTTTGTAGATTTGTGCTCAGATGTCCAGATAGAACCCATCACTGTCTAATGTATGAGTCCTTGACCTGGATTAGGTTTGGGGAGCATTGTTGGAGTGTGCATGTGTGTGTAAGTTTGTATCCTTGTGTTTATATGTTTGGTATTATGTTTTGTATTTACTCTTTATTATATTTGTATTGTTTATGTTTGTCATTATTTGTAAGGACCCCCTCGAAAATGAGATGGTGCATCTCAAGGGGCTATCCTTGAAATATAGAATAAAGTATGAATAAAGTATCAATACAGTTATTTTTCTGTGGTCTTCTCTGCTCCCTTATCTGCCATTTTATGTCCTTTCATACCAACGTGCAGCAGTTACTGTTGCTATGGCAGCAGAAAATAATGAAAACACTAACAGGATGTAAACAGGCATTACAGTGAAACGAAAGAATGAACACGTGATAGACGCTATAAAACTGTGGAGCTGATCCTGAGCTTTAGTAGTGAGACTGTGACAGGAGCAAAGACCAACACCAGGAACTTTAATCCCACTGCAGAGTCTACAAACTATTTTTATTAAAGGCTGAACTCATTTGATGATATGGACATTACAATCCTCCACACAGAAACAAACAGGCTTCAACTCAACTTCTGTCTCTGTACCTCCAACAAGAGTCATAAAGAAGAAGAGCTCCGCCTTGCTCAGCCTCTGTCTTTATACAGGTGGAGCTCAGGAAGAAAAACTCAGCTGTCTTCTACATGTGAACAAACACAGGACACATGCAAGACACTGGATAAGACATCAAATATGTTACACATGATAACATACATCATATTAATCTGGTATTTAAGTTGTTGATGATGCTCAGAGCTCAGAAGACTTTAGTGTCCTGATGTCATCAACAGGAGCAAACAGTCTGAGCTGGAAACCTGAACATTGTAGAGGGGTTTTCATGTCCCTGTGATACTGGGAGCTGTGGTGTCCCAGCCGTTGCTCCTGGTCGGGTCTTGAGAGGCAAAGTGGTCCAAGGGGAGGGGCCAGACTAACAGTGAGTCAACAGACCCTGATGGATCAGACCTGCAGCACCTCACCATGACACACAAACAGAGCCCCCTTCTGGAGGCAGGCTGGAGAGGGCAGCTGCACACGGGACCAAAAATCAGTCAAGTCACTAAACATTTCATTCAGCATGTTGAGTCAGCGTCTGAGACTGCAGAGCCTGTCTGTGATAGAGGTCTCAGGCTGATGCAAATACTTTGATTACAGCCATGGTAAGAGGCATCAGTATCGGTTTTCAAATGCTTATTTGGTCAATCAGCCTATATATATCTACATGGACTTGACTCATGGGGCTCAGTGGGGCACAGTCCCAAAGATCA
>NW_026082432.1:1475-3502 GCF_006386435.1 Epinephelus moara | reverse complement strand
AGGTTAAATGAAATAATAACCTAATGGTAATAAAATAAAATAAATCAATTCAATTGCCGTAGGTATTCACGACATGTCTTTACGTCAGCTCACTGGAGCTTAGTGACATGATTTACGGCAGACAATACTTTTTACGACAAAAACAAAGTAGAAAGGCACTCTTCCAGCCTCGTATTAAAGGTTTCAAAACAAAAGTAAAGTTTAAGTCATTAAATCCCCTAGACTCCAAGTCATTCTTCAAGGTGCATAATCTGTTAGTAGCAAGAAGTAGATAAGCAGTACTTCAGTAAGATAGGGGAGCAAAAGAAAACAAAAAAAGGAGAACAAAAGTTAGTTAGTCACCGGTGGGGCTATGGAGATTTCATCTGGATGTCCCGGAGAAAAGCGTCGGCATCACCCGGAGAGTTGAAGATTGTGGATTTGCCATCAGTAAATACTCTAAGCCTGGCTGGATAGAGCAAGGAGTATTTTAGATCCCGGTCTCAGAGTTTTTTCTTGACCGGATCAAACTCCCGACGTTTCTGCAGCAGTGCTGTGCTGAAGTCGGGGAATATGTGGACTCGCACATTGTTGAACATCAGCTCCTTCTTCTCACGGGCCAAACGCAGGATCTTCACCTTATCTTGGAAATTAAGGACTTTGACAAGGATTGGCCTCGGACCGGCTTTAGAATCCTGGTGACGGAATGTTGGAGTACGATGAACTTTATCCAAAGTCAGCGGGGAGGAGAAATTCTCCTTGCCGAGGAGAGAGGGGATCAGCTGCAACATGAAGCCCATGATGTCCCGGCCCTCGGCTTTTTCAGGAACATACAGGAATCGGAGATTGTATGCCTGGCTTCGGTTTTCGGCTTCATCGACCTTTTCCCTGAGGTAGGCATTTTCCTCCTCCATGGTCTTTACCCGTTTCTCCAGGTCTAATATATTATCTTGGTTTGAGCTGACTCTATGTTCAAGTTCCGCAACTTGATCACCCAGTATGGATAGTTTCCCATTCATAGTGTTCAAGCTCGTTTGTATATTATCCATTATAGGATCAAAATGGGACAGCAGTTCAAATTTAAGTTGCTTGATGGCGTCCAGGATGACCTGATTGAAGACCACCGGTGCCTGATCCATAATCAGGATATTAAACAAAGAAATGTATGCTCACACTGTTACCTTGGGATAAGATGAAGTCCGTTCTAATATCTTATCAAAGTGAGGTAATCAGAGGTAATCGGAGCACGGATATTACAGAGGCCAAACTAGATTAATTTATGAATGCAGACCGAGACACAGCAAACGCTCACACCAGTGTCACGGCGGCCATCTTTTCTTATTAATGAATTTGAAAGTCTACCAAGAAATAAAGTCATGAAATAAATTGATATATGGAAAACAATCAAATGAATGTCATGTCTATGTATACATAAAATCATTGAGATGACAATGAAGTGGGAAGGGGGATTCAGATCTGAAAACATGATCAAACTGAAACTGACATAGGGCCCTGACACACCAAGCCGACACTCGGCTGATGGTCAATGTCGGGCCGTTGATGAACATCTGATGCTCAAATTTTGGCGGTGTGTCCTGCATTGTTGGCCCTTGTTGATCCTTGTCAGCTTTTTTTCAGCCAATTCAGCATGTCAAAACGGCATAGGAGACAGCTGAGCCTGAAGGTGAGAGGAATCCCTCTAATTTGCAGTTCAACACAGTGCACAAGACAAGACACGGAAGTGACGAAGTAAACTTATGACTTAAGTCAAGAAGGTGGGAGAGCTAAACAAACTTAACAGTTCGTAATGGTTTGTGTTTGTCAGAGCATGTGAGCGGAGCGGAGCTGGAGCGGAGCTGAGCGGGGAGTGGAAGGATTTTGTGTTGAGCGAGGAGTGGCTATTTTTTTTAAAAGGTGGAGCGGAGCCTTATCTCTCGCTCCAATTTCGCTCCGGTCGCTCATGCCCCACCCAGAATGCATCTTTGCACCTGCACACACCCACACTATTTTCTTTCAAAACTATGGAGTTTACTGTGTACTTAAGAAAA
>NW_026082432.1:0-1068 GCF_006386435.1 Epinephelus moara | reverse complement strand
TTTTCTTTTTCATTTTAATTAAGTAAAAGAATGAGCAGTCTTGAAGAAGAAAATTAAAATGCAAATAGGATGATTGATGATTAATTTTATTTATGAGTCAAATAATGCAGCCACAATCTTAAAATGAAAAAGCATTTCTGCAAATACATTTTAATTTAAATATTAGTCACGATTCGCTTCCATAGCGGTCAGAAAAAGTGACCTCTATGTTAGGCCCTGAAGGGCACTTGCTAGCAATTAGAGTAGTAACATAAATATCAAAAATATAAAAGTTTAAAAAGGCTTTTAATCCGAATACATTTACATACAATATATTTGCAGAGGTGCTGCTTGAAAGCAATCCAAATGTTGACATAGTATAAGTGAATGGAAAAGATCAGTTAATAAAAGCATTTGTGTTCAAAGAGAAACAGAGCAGCAGGTTGGTGAGAATGACTGCTGCTGTTAGAATATACATTACAGTAAATTAACCATGTGAGCCAGTACAGTAAAGCTAATTCTAAACTGAATGACAGACATCCAGCCATGTGAAATTCACAATTTCATATCAACCATCAGGGGGCGCCACAGAGGCCTCACTATGTTCTCTTTTCCTCCTCCTCAACTCACATCCCTCTTTCTTCCATTCTCTGCCACTTCCCTGAATCAATTCTTCCTTCCACCATCTTTCAGTCTCTGTCTCAGGGGAAACCTCTGCTGTCATCCTGCTGATCTGAAAGTATAAACGCTGAGACCCCTCTGATACTGTCTGTCTGCGTGTGTGTGTGTGTGTGTGTGTGTGTGTGTGTGTGTGTGTGTGTGTGTGACAGGATGGGGGTTGTGCAGACAGATGAGGATTTCTTTCGACTGACACCTTATCACACTTTCTGTCAAATCTTGACAAATACTGTCAGTGTGTGTGTGTGTGTGTGTGTGTGTATTATATTTAAAGCTTGTAACTCGAACTACTGGCCCGGGGACCAGATCCGACACATGAGCAATATATATTTCTTATTTGGGAGAAATCTTATACTTTTTTTAAAAAAGGTTTGAAAATCAGAGCATGGATATTGACTTTTTTAATTTTAC
>NW_026082431.1:0-2000 GCF_006386435.1 Epinephelus moara | reverse complement strand
TCTTTGCCTTGTAGGTTCTTGTTCAGTGTATTCAAATGATGAGTAAGATCAACTAAAAATGCCAGGTCTGCCAGCCACAGAGGGTCACTCAGTTCATAAAGAGATCGGCCCTTCTCTTTCAAAAACTGGTCGATTTCTGATCTCAGCGAATAAAAACGCTGCAGCACAGAGCCGCGGCTGAGCCAGCGCACATCAGAGTGGTAGAGTACATGCCCGTATTCAGCATCCACATCAGATAGGAAAGCTTGAAATTCTCTGTGGTACAGTCCTCTAGCTCGAATTATGTTGACAGTTTTTACAACAGTGTTCATCACATCGCCCAGCTGGACAGTCTTGGCACACAGTGCTTCTTGGTGGATTATACAGTGCATCCTAACAGCCTCACCTCCACTCTCTTTTACCTTGGCACACACCATCGATGCCATTCCTCGCCCGTCATGGCCGGAGCTCCATCCGTTGTTACTCCACAGAGCTTGTCCCATTTAAGCCCCATCTTTTCAACTGCCTCTGACACAGCTTCAAAAATATCTCTACCCGTCGTTGTGCCTTTTAGGCTCATCATATCAAGCAGCTCCTCCGTACAGCAAAAATTATCATCTACTCCCCGCAAAAAAATTAACAGCTGCGCGGTGTCTGTGGCATCTGTGCTCTCATCACATGCTATCGAGTAAAAATCAAAAGCACAAGCTTTGTCTCTCAGCTGAAGTTTCAAGTTAGCTGACAAGTCCTCGATTCTCCGCACCACTGTATTTCTGGATGAGCTCATGTTGTTGAAATCCTGCACTTTTTCCGGGCACATTATATCTGTGACTTTCCTGCACTTTTTCCGGGCACATTATATCTGTGACTTTGATGAGGCACTGCTTTATGAAATCACCGACTGAGAACTGTTTGCCGTGCTGGGCAACAAGTTTAGCGACTTCGTAGCTTGCTGTTGTGGCGTTTTCCTGTATTTTGTTAGCACGAAAAAAAAACTGTTGTTGAGCTTGCAGGCTAGCTGCCATTTGGTTGACTTTCTGTGTTCGTTCGGCACCGGTGTACGATGTGTAGCTCTGATGTTTGGTCTCATAGTGCCAACGGACATTATACTTGTTCATCACAGCAACATCTTCATTGCAAATCAAACAGACACACTTTCCGTTGATTTCTTTGAAGAAATATTCATTTTCCCACCGTGTTTGAAATCTTCTACACTCACTTGCTATTTTGCGTTTCTTCGGTGCTGCCATTTCTGGTGACTCGCGGTAAAAGTTTTTCTTTGCTTAATTTTGTTTAGTGGAGAAGCACCGTTTCCGTGGCTGGCTCCATCTAGTGTTGAAACTTAGAAGTGCAACATAGTTGAGCTCAAGCTTCTTGTGCGGGCCATATTCAATTATATTTTCAGAATTTGCTGCGGGCCAATAAAAACTGGACCGCGGGCCGCAGTTGGCCACCCCTGAACTAGACAAAACACTGGTGACAGGAGGTTCCCACCCGATGACCCCAAAGACATGTTAGTTATCACTGCTCACTAGTCTGTATAGTTAAGCCTTGTCATAATAGCTTATCAGAGGGCTTAGGAGGTTATTCACTGAGTGCTGATCCTTTCTCTAGAGCACAAACTTCTTGTGTTTATTTGAATTCAAAGAAGGCTACAAAGTGGTACCATGTTCGGGATGAGCGAACATGCCACCAACTTGTTGGAGTCACGATTTGTGGACAGTTTAATCATTCCACAACCAGAAACCATGGATTACCAGAACCATCTGGACACATGGACAATTATAAAGCAGCAGCTAACAATGTAAGAAGACACAAAAAAGGAATATGTCACAGTGTACACATTAAAGGAACTGATGGGGTCACATTTCACTGGAGTTTTACCTTGTATAATTCCATGTGATAAATTAATGACTTATTGATTGATTGATTGATTGATTGATTGATTGACAAAGTCTATGGTTTAGATTATAATTGTGTTATTTTTTAGGCAAGTTTTTACATTAAAATGTGCTTTTAGA
>NW_026082430.1:27799-35249 GCF_006386435.1 Epinephelus moara | reverse complement strand
TTTTTCTAAATCCTTACACTTTTATGCATTTTATCATTATTTTATCTCATACTTGTTTTATCTTATCATATTACCTTTTAGTTTTTAGTTTTTAGCTCCAGTGTTTCCTCATGGGGGACCTCCACACTGAGAGGTGTGCCTGGTCTGCCCGCGGGGACGTCGTCCTGGAGATCCCTCAGGCCCAGAGTATTGGGGGGCTCTGCACCATGTGTAGAGCCTACCTCGGTTTGTCTGGGTTGGGGTGATCTCTGTGGCGGCGTTGCCTGTGGCCGTAGGCTGTGACACCTCTCAGTGTGGATGGCTCCCCATAGGTGGCTCTTTCCTCACCTGGTTCCTCAGTGCCCAGCCATGTTATTGACTATATTGACTGTGTGTGTGTGTGTGTGTGTGTGTATGTGTGTTTATATGTGGGGGTGGGAGGGGCGGGTTTTCAATATGTATGTAGTATTTTTGTTTGTTTTTTATTCTGTGAAGCACTTTGTGCTACATTTTTAATGTATGAAAAGTGCTATACAAATAAAGTTTGATTTCGTTTGATTTGAAATACTTGGCATGTCTGACTTTGGGAAGATCCTGGTCCAGCTGTGTCATAGGCCACCTGGACAAGGGAAGTTGTTGGTTAAGTTTGCGGTAATCAATGGTCAGTCGCCACTTGCCATTTGGTTTCAGTACTGGCCACAGTGGTGCTGAGTAAGTGCTGTTTCACGGCCGAATGATTCCTTTTTCCAATAAGTCATCTATGATTTCCTGTACAGGCTCATAGGATGCCAAAGGAATTTTGTATTGTCGCACATATGTCGGGGGTGCGTTCGGAGGTGAGGGGATCTGCACCGAGTGAATAGTGGTCAAGAGAGTCTTTGGCAAAGGAAGTTTGATATTTGAGGAGGACGGCGCAGAGTTTTTCGTGCTCCTCATCACTGTTGAGAGCATCAGCATCAGCTAAAACTTGTTCGACTTGCGATGCAAAGTCCGGTTTGTGCTCGATCGTCGAATCGGAGGAAGCCCCTGTGGGCTCCTTTGTCTTGTTTTCCTATCATTGTGAAGCAGAATTCACCAAGCGTTGGATTGTTCACCCACTAATAGGGAACGTGAGCTGGGTTTAGACCGTCGTGAGACAGGTTAGTTTTACCCTACTGATGATGTGTTGTTGCAATAGTAATCCTGCTCAGTACGAGAGGAACTGCAGGTTCAGACATTTGGTGTATGTGCTTGGCTGAGGAGCCAATGGTGCGAAGCTACCATCTGTGGGATTATGACTGAACGCCTCTAAGTCAGAATCCCGCCTAGACGTAACGTAACGGCTGGAGTCTGGTGCGGAGTCGATTAACATGACATTGACAGTTTGAATAGCCATTTCTTTGTCGTCTGCAAGATAGCTGATGCATCGGCCCAGAGAGCTAAGGTTACGTTGTTGACGTTGGCATTTTCAAGTTTGATGCCGTTTACTGTAGTGTAAAGAGTTAATCCCTAATCAAGTAAAAGTGTTGTATTGCATAAATTGATTGAGAAACAATGTAAAAGGATTAACAGACTGATTGAGATGCATAATACAGAGTTATGAGTTGATATGGTATCTACACTAAAAGAACACACATATAACACACCATGTTTTGTATAAAGAAAACACACACACACTCAAATGTTTGTATTACCTAACACACACATAAAGGTTCATATTGCATAAGAGCACAAAGGACTGCATAAAGAAAGTCCCTAAGATTCACATCTTTTTTAAAAATAAAGTGAAAGCAAAAGCGAAGCTAAGGGTGGGAAATTTGGGGACTTCCAGGCCCAAAGCGAAAGTATTACACCATTAAAAACAGGCCTGTTCATGATTGGACAAAAAGAAAAAGGTATCCACCAATAGAATTGGGTTAAAGTGGGATGGATTAGCAAAAATAGGTGGAGACACTGTCCAGTTTCCACCAGCATAAAAGCAGACGCACGGAGAGCTGTTTTTCAGTCCAGTCCCAGGGCTTGACTCGATGAGTTGTATGTGTTAAAGTCTGTGAACACATTAAACTCGATTGCATCGGACTCTGCCTGTCTCCAGTGTTTCTTTGAATATACTTAGTAGAATCCAAAGTATCAGATCGACATCAGAGGACAACTGAGAAGTTATGTGGAGGACGAGGTCGGGAGCCTACAGGCCCACTTCCAGGCACCGATTTTTACCTCTACAACTGGCGAGCGCAGCCAGGAGAGAAGGAAGGTCGAAGCCAGAGACCGGGAGCACTGGGCTGTACGCCAGACACACAGGTGGCCACCAAATAAGGTAAGCAGAGCCTTTTTCTGTCTAAAAACCGGGTGTGTCTGGAGTGCAGTGCTGGAAGCCGCCCAGGTCAAAGGTATCTGACAAATTCCTCTCCTAAAGAACCTAGTTATGATGAATTGATTGATTTAATCATAAAGAATTGATTAATCTAATTGTGATATATTAATTGAATTGGAAAGTAGTTAAAGACTAGTGAAATCATTGAAAGAAGCAACTAACATCACTGGAGACGGTTGGGGTCTGCCGCAATAGGTATGATTGTGGAGCGGAAAGAGTGTGTGAGTGTTGAATGTATGGAATAACAAGCAATAAAGTATTTAAAGTATTTAAAGTATTTAAAGTATTAAGAGAATTAAGTGAAAGTGCACAAGAAAAACCTGTAAGAGTAAAACAGGGAAGAGAAAAAGAAACCGGTAATAAGAGTTGAAAAAGCAAAAGAGAAAATAAAGAGACATAAAACCATATCCGTGGATACCGTTGCCTATCCTCTCGGCGCACCTTTAAGCCTGTAGGGGCAGGTGTGCTGTGTTGGATGGCAGGACTGCAACGGGTGGATATAGGGTTAAAGAGACATAAAGCTTCTGTGGATACCGCTGTTTAAAGGGTGATCTCTCAGCCAAGAGGGCAAAGGAGTCGCCATAGATAAACAGGTCTGAACGGACAGAGGGCTAAAACGCGTTACAGAGAACAGAGAAAAAAGGAAAAAGGAAAAATAATCAACAGATCGATCAAAAAGTGTAAAAATTGTAAATATTTAACTGTAAGCTATAAAGTTGTTGTACATACATTGCAATATATCTAGTGTTGTAAATACAGTAAAATATTGAATAAAATGTAAATGTAAAAAGACTGACAAATCATTAGGCGACTGACTAAAAACAAAGAGTACGAAGGGAGGGGGTGAGGAACACAGCCAACAGTGAGGAGTGCAGTCAGCACAGAGTGAGGCACAGAGCCAACACAGAGAAATTAACCCATAAATCAAACTGTTGCAAAAGAATTTAAGGAGGAGAGCTTAGGGAGAGAAACACAGAGCGTCTAAAAATAGATGGAAGAGGGAGAGGTTGTTGAAGATGAGTCTTGGGAAGAAGAATATTGTTTGACTGAGGGTCCTGTAGAATATAAAGGGATACGCACACATTTTTGGTTGGAACGAACCTACAAAGATAGCGAAGGGACAGAACATTGGCAAAGCGAGCAAGAGATTAAACAAAAGCTTTGGCAGATCACTAAGTCTGTTAACTTGAAAAAGGTAAAAGAACAGTTTCCAGGTGCCCCATGGGAAGAGATTTTGCGTAGATTGTGGATCCCTTATTCACTAAATTTTCTATTACAGAGTTTGTGTGACAGGTACAAGAGTGGACCAGTAGCTTCACTCCCTCTACACCAGATAAGCATACAAGGCCAAAACGGAGTGAGATATCCTCCAAGGCTGCAGATTGCTGTTGTGCCCAGAAAAGTTGAGTGGGAAACAGGTAAATTTGGGTGTTTAACTCGGATTCCCTAAGAGGACGGGTCACATAATTTAGAGTACAACCCATTCAGAGAACAAAAATATAAAACTACTATAACAGTAGGAAAAATTATAGTACTGATACTTACAAAAGAGACAGACGAAATACCAGAAATACCCAGAGCCAGTGAAGTGAAGCAGGGTTTCATGGGAGCCAATCAGGGAAAAATGGAAAAAAGGGTTTTAACACCAGTGGAGTTAGTGATGAGACAACACCCAAGCAGGGTGAAACGCATTCAACGCTGTGTGGCAAAATGGCACAAAAGAACATCAGGAAAGAATCGTTGGCCTATGGAAGGTACCTTCAATCTGGCATGCTGTGATGAAGTAGAGTCAGAGTTGAGGCATAAAGAAACCCACGACACAAAAATGAGTTATAAACTCAAGAACAAAAGAGCCAAAGAAAGGGAGGTGTTAGGATGGTTTAAACAAGCTGGTGCAAAAATAATGGTGCAGAGGGAAGAAAAGGAAAAAGAACAGTATGATCAGGAAGGAGTGACACCTACAGCTCCACCCCTACCCACACCACCACCACCCCCATATCCACAAGATTCAACACAGCCAGCAATGGGACAATATCCACTGAGAAATGCAAAAGCCATGGAAATGGAGGGTGCGGTAGAAGGGAAATTCACAGTAACCCTGACCAAAAATACCAGAAATATTAAACCCCATAGGAAGGGATTACAGAGGCCTCGACAAAAATTAAAATTGGAAATGGAACCTCACTCAGACACTGACAGCACTGATGGATCAACAGATGATGAGGGGGATGAATGCGACACAGACCTGTCTCCGAAGGAGCCCTACAACTGGAGGGACAACACCTGCTACGAGACCACAGACATGGAACTGACAGAGGTGCTCTGCAACGAGGAGACCCCCTCCACTAAAGGACGAGCTCCACCCCAAGGACAGAGTGAGAATGGGAAGAGGAGGCGAATAAGGAGGAGGGGCCTAGAGAAACACCAGCCCTACCATTCTAGCTGCTTCAGCCTTCCCACTGAGGAGGCCCGATCCCCTACAGAAGAGATACGGGAGCGGAAAAGGAAGAAGCAGATACGGCAACCTAGGCGCTTCAGTTGTGACCTGGATGAACGGGAGATGGAAAAGTGGATTGAGGCAGAATATCAGCTGTTCAAGAAGCAACATCACAGACACACAGCTACTGTCGACCCACCACCAGGTCCAAGTAATAAGGTAAACACCACACAGACCAACAGGGGTGGCCAAAGTCAAGAAAACGAAGCTGCAACAACACTGCCGCCATACCAGAACGGATATGACGACCTGCTTCAAACATGGAATACCATGTTGGAACAAACCGACCAGAGAATAGAGCGAATGAATCAGAGCGTGAAAGCTCTAGAAGAAGACCTCAAAAAACCCCAAAGCCCACAACAAGGAGAAAAGACACCCCAAGTTAGCCCCACTACAGAGCATATTACTCTGACACTCCAAGGCATGATGGAATCCAGGAAAACACCGCCTCGAAAGACGAGTGTTGTAAAACTGACGGAAGATGACAGAGAACAGAGCCATAGAGGTATGAAATTAAGGGATGGAAAAATACTCGGCAGACTTCCAAGCCCAGCGGATTCTGAAGGGGAGGAGTCAGAAGGCTCACCTATGTGCCCCATTGTGACCAAAACCAGTGGAAGAAAACAGTATGAGCCCTGGCCTTTTATGGACATGATAGGGCTAGCAGATCGACTACCAGTGCTCACAGATGGAGCCGACAAGTGGATAATGGCTTTGGAAGAAACCACAGCTGGAATACAGTTGGCGGTGGGAGACATCAAAGCCTTACTCACTACTCACTTATGTGGCAGGAAAACAAACCACCAAAGAAATCTTCACGGATGCTCACCTGGGCGGAGCTATTGGAACCAACTCACATGATTGGTTGAGTTTTGGAGATTATCGCGCTCGGATATGGCAACAATTGAGAGCGCATTACCCAGCAAAGAGAGATCCATCTAAACTGGAGGGAGAGACCATGGGGGAAGATGAGTGTCCTTCCAAGTTCCTACACAGCTTCCAGAAAAAGTGGAAAGAAGAGACCGGGGAAGCCTGGAATGCTAACAGGACAACTCAGAGCCTATTCAAACTGATGGTGAAGAAGGCTATGCCAGAGGACGTACAGCGCCGCCTGGAAGGCGTTGTAGGATTGATGAAGATGGACTGGCCATTGTTCTCAGAACACATAGTCCATCATGTGGAGCTATACAGAAAAGACAAAAAGAAAATAGAAGAGGACAACAAACAACTAGCTAACAAGCTGACACAACTACAACTAGGGGAACTGAGTAAGCTGGTAAAAAAGGAAAAAGAGAAAGACAAAACCAAAGTTCAGGCCCCCCTGGTTGCAGCACAACCAACATCTCCTCAGGCACCTCAACCACAAGTGCCTATGCAATCAGCCCCCACTGACCCTTATGCAGCAGGAAAAGACGCCTTAGCTAACGCCACACATCACCATCATTATTATCAGCAACAACCAAGAGGCGGTGGCAGTCAACGACCCCCCAGAGGGCGGGGCCGAGGAGGAAATCGAGGATGGAGAGGGGGCAGAAACTACACACCAGGCAACCAGCATGTTTATCAGGAACAATTCAATCAGCAGCCAGGACCACCTCACATGGGTGCAAACTATCCAGGAGCCAATCAGGCTCCACCTGATAATCTCTGTTGGGGGTGTGGTCAACCAGGCCATATACGGGCCCAATGTCCTAGCAACCCATGGGAAGGTCCAGCAGCAGATTTGCACAATCAACCAATTCCAGCTGAGCTCACGTTGTTTGTTGATGGATCGTGTTTTCGCGATGCCACAGGCAGCCATGCAGGCTACGGTATTGTTCAACTTGACAACAACACTCACAGTTTCATGACAGTAGAATCATATAAACTTGCTCAGCCCTGTTCAGCCCAGCTCGCAGAAATAAAAGCCTTAACAGCAGCGTGCAAATTAGCAGAGGGAAAGTCACTAAATGTGTACACAGATTCAGCATACGCCTATGGTGTATGCCATGTTCATGCCAATATATGGAAACAGAGAGGGTTCCGTAGAGCAGACGGCACTCCTGTAACTCATGGAGCTGCAATTCTTGACCTCTTACAAGCTATGCTTCTTCCCACAGCTCTAGCAGTCATCAAATGTCCAGCTCACCAAAAAACTGAGTCTTTGGTAGCCAAAGGAAACAATCTTGCTGATGAAGCAGCTAAACAGGCAGCGATAGGAGTAGTAATGGCACCTATATTGACTATACAAGACTGTGAATCTTTCACCTCCCTGCCTTCACTCAAAGCCGCTCAAGATAGAGTAGAGGAAGCCGAGAGGCGCCTACGGGTAAAACGAGGAGCCGTAAAAAACACGCAGCCAGGCCCATTACATGGCGTTTGGTTGGACGCTCATGGTCATTTTGTATTACCAACCTTGCTGCTACGACATGCAATAATTTGGGCGCATGGTAGTGACCATTGCGCAAGGGGGGAGATCCTAAGGAAACTACAAGCAGTATGGTGGTCACCATTCATGGCAGCCACAGTAGACAGAGTACTAAGTGAATGTGACATCTGTGCAGAATATAACATCAGGAAAGTTTTTACAGCCCCATTGGCACACATACCACCTCCAGATGGTCCATTTAGACACCTTATGT
>NW_026082430.1:22173-25902 GCF_006386435.1 Epinephelus moara | reverse complement strand
CCCCGTTAAAGGGTTTTTTGGGGGGAGTTTTTCCTTATCCGCTGCGAGGGTCATAAGGACAGAGGGATGTCGTATGCTGTAAAGCCCTGTGAGGCAAATTGTGATTTGTGATATTGGGCTTTATAAATAAAATTGAAATTGAATTGAATTGAATTGAATTGAATTGAATTGAATTCATAGAAGGAGGGGTTTACCCACAGTTAGGCCTCTCCCAAACATAGATAACTGCTGGGAGCATAAAACATGTTTTGCTGCATGTGTCATGTGGATGGCGTCAGGACGGGAGAGGTGGACCAACACAACTGCAATTTGCCCAGGAAATTTCAAAAATGCCTCTGATCAGTTCCAGCAAGAGTTTCACGTGCCCCCAGTAGTACATTTGACACCAGGCCTTGTATTCCCCTTTTGTGTGGCATGGGGAGATAATATAGAACACTGGTTAAACAATGTCACTTCTACTAACTCTTCCCAGGAAGCAGAGAAACTGATCCAATGTAGGTATGAAGAGATCGTAGGGAATGTATCCTCATCAGCGGGTACGACGCAACTCTCAGGGGTACAGAAAGTATGCAATACAACCCAAGAGGCTAAAATCCAGTGCCACCAGGTGGTCAACGGCGGGAACAATTCAATGGTTATGGGACATAATTATAATGATACCACCTGGATTTTGACAATTAACTTAACCAATGGTACAGCACCACTGGCAGATATATTTTGGATGTGTGAGAATGATCTTCAGGTGAAAGCTGTGCTGCCAGTGAATTGGACAGAAATCTGTACCCCAGTAATGCTAACAGGACAAATTACGATAATGAGTTTCAATAACAGCCAGAATAACAGTACTTCCACACGGTCCCGTAGATCGACTGACTCTCAAACGCTCTCCTGGGAGGAGGATGCTAGTGTGTACATTTCATGGGATCAGGTGCCACAAGGGGTGCCTAGGGAACAACAGGCTATATCAGATGAATGGATAGAAACAGGTAGAGTGTTGGGCTCCTGGCCAATCTGGGGAGCCATAGTTAATGCTCAGTATACCGCCCGTAACAGTCGTTGGATAAATTATTTATGGTACAACCAACAAAGATTTGTGAATTGGACAATAGAAGCCTTACAAGGTGTAAGTGAGCAATTGCATGCCACATCCTTAATGACGATGCAAAACAGATTCATCATCGAGACTATGCTTGCTCAAGACCAAGGGGTCTGTGATATGGTAGGCGAACACTGCTGTACTGTCATCCCTATGCACACAGGGGAGGACGGCAACCTGACCCGAGCCCTACAGAACATACGTACCTTAAGAGACCAGCACGTACAGCACTCCAATTGGAACACTAAGATGTCCTCTATTTGGGATTGGCTAGGGGGACTATCCCCTGCAAAGATATTACGAATGATAGGAATATTGTTGGGACTCGTTGTGTTGGCCCTCCTCGTGTTAGCCTGCTGCATTCTTCCCTTGATACAGCTTGTCATCAAAAGAGCTATGGCCAGCGTCACAGGACAATTTGTAATAATAGACCACAGTCTACGTCCCATAGCAAAGGTGGAACCATATGAAAACATGACTGGTTCCCAAGAGAAGCTCCCTAAAAACCAAGATCAGACCGCAGGACAAAATTGTGGAAACAGGTATGAAGTGATGCCGCGAGGTATGGCGATAGAAGAGGTCCAATATGAGCAGATGAATAACCCAGCTGAACCAATATATGAGGAATTTGTGTAAAAGAAAATGCCACAAGTCAAAAATAACCTTTAGATATTCTTGCTGTCACCGGACTAGTACTAATCTTTACCACTAACAAACTAATTTTGCTTGCATGGCTTATGTATATATGTATATAACTAAATACCAAAGGGAAAGGAAAAACACTGTAGGGAAAGTGCATTAAAATGTCCTCTACAACCTTAAGACAGATACAGATCATGGCTGAACCCTGGAGAACTCCACATCCACGCCAGCAGAACCAAGTAGGCCAGCCGGTGTTCCTGCAGCGGAGACCATTTGTGTTCCCTTACCCGCCCTATCCTCCACCACCTTATCCGACGGCCAGCCTCCCCACACCGACCTGCACCTCCAGTGAAGGCGCCCCGATGGAGAGACGTGGATGCTCCTATCAGGTGGTACTTGGTCCACCTCCAACAGAGGACCTACTCCGCTCCATGTTGACAGGGCCCGACGTCCCCAGCCACACAGGAACCCCCCAAGAGTCATCAAGCTCAGTTGCTAGCACCTCTACAGCAGGACACCAAGCCCAGGCAGGCCCCAGTCAAGACATAAACTGGTCCATCACTGATCCCAGTTCACAAAGGGCCTCTCAGTACCTGGAAAACTTTCAGCCCGATACCAGTGCTGACATGCAGCCTTTGCGCCCCCTTGACTCACCCTCGTCATCAGAAGAGGGCGCTGACCCACTACCCTGTGGTTATTGCTGTTACTCACCCTCCGGTTATTCACCCACCACTCCAGTACCTGCGGATCCCCCGCCAGCCAACCCTAGCCACGTGGCGAAAGACAGTCACTTAATAGCGCGACCCCTACCCGACGACATACGCACCAACCTGGAGAAGGACTATGGGATATCTCCTGAGATCTTGGAAGGATACCTCTGGCAATTGCCTGATGGGAAACCACAGCGTACCGTACATCAGAACATAGCGAAAAACCTACGTACACAACTCCACCATGTCCCCCAGGGGCCCTACCACGTGCTCGTGTGCAGTCTCCCGCTGATACTACGGAAACGACTCCGCAGGATTCGCCGTGACACCTATACCATCAGGGAAGGTGAGAGCAAAAGGCTGAGTCGGGAACATACAGTGCTTACTGACCGTCACATTAACGACCTGCGCTCTCAAATCCGAGAGCTGACTCAGGCTAAGGATGCCCTCCAACAGGAGGTCGTCATGCTGAGAGATCAGGTGGCATCATATCGACGCCTGCGCAGGGGACCCATGTCATCCTATGCGTGTGATGGACAACAACCGTGTAGCAGCACGGAATGAAGAAATGATCGGCTGACTGTAACCCTTGTAAAAAGAATGCCATAATGAATGATTATGCATGAAAATGACAGGTAATCAACAAAGGTCATCAGGCTAGCCCCATATTGTGATGCAGGTCATCAGGCTAGCGTAAATTACATTGTATGTCTAAATCAGTGTAATTACTGAATAACAGAATCATGAAAGATAATCATCATGAAAGATAATCTATATGTATGCAGCAGTAATTCAAATTGGAAGTATGATTTGTGTGTAATAACTACTGATGACCATTCTTGATTTGTGTGTCCACTATGCTAACCACCGATATATGAATTGTATGTGATATCCACTGGTCTTGATTTGAAAGTGTGGGACTATGAAGTCCCAAAGGGGGGAATATATATATTTTTCTCTCCTACTGTGATTCAGATATTATATGGGACTATGGAGCCCCAAAGGGGGGAATGTAGTGTAAAGAGTTAATCCCTAATCAAGTAAAAGTGTTGTATTGCATAAATTGATTGAGAAACAATGTAAAAGGATTAACAGACTGATTGAGATGCATAATACAGAGTTATGAGTTGATATGGTATCTACACTAAAAGAACACACATATAACACACCATGTTTTGTATAAAGAAAACACACACACACTCAAATGTTTGTATTACCTAACACACACATAAAGGTTCATATTGCATAAGAGCACAAAGGACTGCATAAAGAAAGTCCCTA
>NW_026082430.1:16593-22081 GCF_006386435.1 Epinephelus moara | reverse complement strand
ACTTCAATGCAAAGCTATTGGTGGCAATCTTTTTCTTTTTGTCCAATCGTGAACAGGCCCGATTTTAATGGTGTAATACTTTCATTTTGAGCCTGGAAGTTCCCAAATTTTCCACCCTTAGCTTTGGATTTGCTTTCACTTTATTTTTAAAAAACATGTGAATCTTAGGGACTTTCTTTATGCAGTCCCTTGTGCTCTTATACAATATAAACTTTTAAATGTGCATCAGGTAGTACAGACATGTGAATGTGTGTGTGCTATCATTATACAGAACATGATAGGTTATGTGTGTGTTCTGTAGTGTGAATACAATGTTGACTTATAACTCTAATTTGTGAACACTTTAACATATATATATATAACGTATAACAATGCTTTAACACATATAGATGCATTTCAATCGGTTTTATAAGATCTTATACATAAAACATGGTTATATGATGGTTATATAACACTTTTACTTGATTGGTGATTAACCCTTACACTACAAGCAAAGATCTCTTTATCCAAATACCAATGGTGCAAAACCAAAGTGAACTACATGTGCCTCCTTGTGGGATCAAAGGGTGTAGAACCACAGGTGAGCTGAATTCAAGGCATTGCAAACATAAAGACACCATCAAACGTGTCCGAACTCCGCAGCTTTTTGGGAGTTTGCAACTATTCTCGACAAATCATTGAGAACTACGCAGATTTGGCCAAACTTCTGACTGACTTGCTCAAGAAAGATGCCCCATTTGTGTGGGACCAGCTACAGGAATGAGCTATGCAAGCTTTAAAAGACAAGCTCTGTACGGCACCCTGTTCGGCTTACCCTGACTGTCAGAAAGAATTCCACCTAGAAGTGGGATTCTCTGACCACTGCATGAGTGCAGGTCTGTACCAGGTCCACGACTCGGACAAACGCGTCCTAGCATATGCTAGCAAAACTCTGCTGGCCTCTGAGCTCAAGTACACAGACTGCGAAAAAGCACTGCTTGCCACGGTGTGGGCTGTTAAGCATTTCTCAAACTATCTTGGTGGCCAGAAAGAGATTGTTGAGACCAACCACCAACCTGCAACTTTCCTTAACAGTCAACAAATTAGAGAAGGTGTGGTGACCAATGCTCGTGTCACCTCATGGCTGATGGCTTTACAGAACTTTGACATGGAAGTGCATTACAACAAAAACCGAAAGAACCCCTTAGGCACCGAACTCGCTGCCTGTCAACGGTGTGCTGACGACATGCCTTCAACTTCCATTCTGACTTGTGGGCCTCCTCCATCTGAACCCTCACGTCACCACTACTTCGATCAGAACGTCTGGAAAGACATGATTACAGCATACATGGATGGGTGCTCCTTTCATCACGAGGCTCAGGTCCATGCTGGTGTTGGTGTGATATGGGTCAACAACATACCGTACGACCCAAAGAAATTCCAATTGGGTCCGCAAACCTCCCAATATGCTGAAATTGTGGGCATTCTCATTGTGCTTCAGTTGGCTGCTGAACAAAACATCAAAACCTTTGTCATCTGTACTGACTCCAACTACGCGCGTCTCAGTATTTCCTGTCATTTGCTGTCATGGAAACACAATGGCTTCATAACGTCAAACAGGAAACCAGTTCGACACAGAGAGCTCTTCATGGCCTGTGATCACCTGGTCGAAACACACGACATGCAGATCTACTGGAAAAAAGTCAAAGGCCATTCCTGTGTGCCTGGCCAAGACAAAGAGCTCAATGACCAAGCGGACTCTCTGGCTAAACAAGGTGCCATTAACGGGACGCCCTGGCAACTCTGCCCAGAAGCTTTCTTTGACCCACCCACCCCTTCTGTTTATGCGGTCACTCGGGCTTGAGCAGCAACCTCCACTCTGACTGCCGCACCTGTGCGCGCTCCTCTGGC
Source organism: Epinephelus moara (assembly GCF_006386435.1). Classification (NCBI taxonomy): domain Eukaryota; kingdom Metazoa; phylum Chordata; class Actinopteri; order Perciformes; family Serranidae; genus Epinephelus; species Epinephelus moara. The sequence continues at coordinate 20,191 of NW_026082430.1, read as the reverse complement.
AGTCACTCCTGCCTTCTCTGACTCTGATCCGGTTTCCCTCCAGTCTCTTGATCCTGTCATCAATAAAATGCTGTTTTCCTTGGCTGATCCTGCTGTCCATACCATCTCCAGCAATTATCTCGAATCCATTCCCGACCTGCGCCACCTGTACAGTGCGTGTCCCGTGCTACGTGTGGTCAACGGCCTTCTGGTGCATGTCTCACTTGCACTCACTTCACCTGCATTTGTAGTGCCTCAGAGCCACAGGGGGGTGATGCTAATACATGCCCATGACTCCCCACGTGCAGGACACAAAGGAACTAAAGCAACATATAATGCTCTCCAGCAGGTGGCATACTGGCCACACATGCAGAAAGATGTGGCAGACTACATCAGAGGCTGCCTGGTCTGCTGCCAGTTTCAACCGTCAAGACCGCTCCGCAGAGCTCCCTTACAGCGAAGAGACATGGCTTTCCCATGGTAAGACTTGCAGATTGACTGGATGGGGCCTCTAACCAAATCAACCCGAGGAAACAAACATTTCCTCACAGTCACTTGCGCTTTCACGAAATAGGTGGAGGGCCTGCCAGCCCCAAATGACACTGCCCAAACCACTGCATACTTACTGATGAACCACATCTTCTCTCGGTTTGGTCTGCCCAGTCGTGTCGACTCAGACAGGGGGACACACTTCACTGCTGAAACCATGCAACATCTCTGGGAGATGCTGGGCGTGAGGCCAACTTCCACGTCAATCATCACCCTAAGGCTTCGGGACAGGTAGAGCGAGCGAACTGAACCATAGTCCACATACTAAAGAAGTATGTGGCATCCAACAACAAAGATTGGGATGTAAAACTGCCTTTGGTCTTGATGGCCATCAGAGCCACTCCCCACCAAACAACAGGAGTTTCTCCCTACCAAATGATGACGGGTCGACAAATGACCCTCCCCCTACACCTGCTCTACCAGCCAGGTGAGGCTAACATCGCAACAGCATATACGACCCATCAGTATATGACTGACTTGAATAAACACTTAAAGGCCACATTTGCCTTTGCCCAGAAAAATCTAGAAAACAGCGTGGAAGGATGCAAGGCCTACTACGACCAAAAAGCATCCTATGACGAACTCAAAAGTCGGGGACAAGGTCTGGTACTACATCTTTGCCCAACCCAGTGGAGAAAGCAACCAGGGCCCATGAACACTCGCTCGCAAGTTTCTTCCCCGCTGGGAAGGTCCTGACATGATCACAGAGAAGCTCTCACCAGTCGTGTGCCAGATCCGAATCAAAAGAGGCCAGAAAGAACCAACTCTCAAATGAGTTCATCATAACCAGATCAAGCCTCACAAAACCCCCATGGGAAGTAACGGGGACGCCAACGTCTCTGTTTAGTTTTGAAACAAGTAGTCAAACACTTCGGGGTGACAATTACTAGTGGAAAACAAACCATGAATTGCTAAACAATAAAACAAAGTGTCAGTATTGTGTAACACCGGTAGCAAAACTACCTTAACGTTAGGTGTCTCATACTCCAGTCTGCCACCAACACCTTCACCCACGAGTTATTGTCTCCCTCTCTCTCTCCAACCCAATCTTATCATTTTGTTATAAGTGGGGGTGATACTATATTTCACCCGCTACTGATTCTTTAATCAAATCTACTTAGCACAGTCCTCATCAGGATGAGAGTACAGAGTTATTAATTTGAATAGTCGCTTCCCTTATTAGGAGGGTGGTGCCCCAAAATTTTATTACGAGTGCAAATATTCTCAAAAAGGTATTTCCCCTACACTTATCGGATCAGCTAACAGATGGCCTTCAACAGGCTCTTGCAGAACGAGACGGAATGTAGCAACAAGTGATGGGAACTTACACATGCATGGACAGCATAATAAGAGTGGTGCAGGTAGACAGACGGGTGCAGGTACAAGGAAAGATGGTTCAAGACAGACAAACAGAGAGGGTGACAACAACAGAGAAAAGAGCGAAGAGAGAAGAAAGAGGGATATAGAGGTCATCTGTTGTTAGGGAGACGGATGATTGACATCTCTGTGGATTGTAAGCTTTGACAGCAGAATCTGATACTGTCCTCTTAGCTGCAGCCTATTGCAACTCACATGTTGTAAAATGGACATGAGAAATGGGTAGTTGTGTCAATCTGACAAACCAGGGCTACTAATTACCCTGCGTTCACAGAGCAAGCCTTTGTGCTCCATTCAGCTTTATTGCTTGGATCAGATTTTTTGTCTGTACACATTTTTTTTTTTTTTTTTAAATGTGGCCAATATCAGATTCTAGTTTGAACTATCATGGTCCTGAACTAACCTGCATGCACTAAGGACATGCATCCCATTATCATATGCAGTGCTGGGGTGACGCATTACAAAAGTAATGCATTACAGTAATATATTATGTTTAAGCAGTAATGTTATGACCCTGGGTCATTTTTTTGTGATCCTGCTGTTCTGTTGTTCCTCCCTGCCTGAGGGTGGTGCTGCCACCCTTAGTGTGTTTCTCTCTCTCCAGGTGCTGGCTGCTGATTGCTGGTGGGAGATTGGTGGAGCTGGTATAAAATGGCCGCTGCTTGAGCTGTTCTCTTGTTCTCTTGGCCCTACTCCCAACTGCACCATGTTTTGTGTACTGTGTTAAATTTGATTCAGTTGTGATATATCAGTCCAGCAGTCCAGGTAGCTGTAGGGGTGGGTAGCCCCTTTTGTTAAATTCTTTTTCTCCTGTTTATTTATAGGGAGTCAGGTAAGACACCTGTATTTTCATTTTCTTTACTTTTTGGGTAGGTAAGTTAGTTTTTAAAAGTAGATTGTTTTGTTTGTTGTTTTGGGCCATGCCCACCCTGAAGCTTATTGCTACCTTTCTCTTTGAGTGTAAAATAAATTGTCTTTTGTTGGACTGCAGCTGTGTGGCATTGGTAGTCCTTGGCAGTGGGGAAAGAGGGGAGCAACTTTTCATGTTATGTACCGGTTTCCCTAGGCCGGTCGTAACAGTAACAATTCAAATAAAACACAAGAAGCTTGTGCTCTAGAGAAAGGATCAACACTCAGTGAAAAACCTAAGCCCTATGATAAGCTAATATGGCAAGGCTTAACTATACAAACCAATGAGCAGTGATAACTAACATGTCTTTGGGGTCATCGGGTGGGAACCTCCTTTCACCAGTGTTTCGTCTAGTTGGTCCCACGACACCTCCAGGAGGCTAGACAGTGATCTCCAGCGTCCCAGAGACACTCCCCTAATGCCAGGTCTCACTGCTTCCCTCCCTGCACCAACCCAGTAACCTCCTTTACCTTACTTACGCATGGCTTTCTCAGCCCAAACAGCACTGCCACCTTCAACCAAACCCAGGCTCCATACATGCGAGCTCTAGGTAGAAGCAGGGCTCCTAGCACATTCACCATACTCTATTTCACACGCTACATAGCATAACTCCAATATAAGCTAAAGTTAAAGGAGCTAAATAAACTTACAGGATCAGCAAACACACTCACCTTGCCACATGGCCTCAAACAAAATGAATTCAAATAGGCCACTCCCACACTTAAATACTTCCTCTTCCTGGATTTCCTCCTGAGAGGAAGTGGATCTCTCCACCTGATCTCA
>NW_026082430.1:7393-16110 GCF_006386435.1 Epinephelus moara | reverse complement strand
AGGTCCCTCCAACTGAGCTTCCTCTTCTCTACACTTTCCCAATTCAACCACTGTCCCTGTTTAGCCTGGGCCACTACCTTTGCACCCCTTAGCATCTCTTCCTGTCTACGTATCTGTTCTACAACCAGCTTTCTTTTATCTTTGAGACCTGCTTTATTCCATACCGGTTTGCCTGAGCCATGCCCCAGGCCTCCCCGGCCAAACTGAACATTGCCTACAATCTCTGCATGCCTAAGAGCTGCCTCTGCCTCCTGAACTGCCGATCTTGGGTTCCACTTCCTCCCCTTGGTTGGATTTGGAACCGCACTCCTAACTACCATGTCCTTACTCCCAGATAACAACAGCTCTGTCCTGACCTTGGTACATTTAAATTCCTCTGTTAAACTAGATACTGGCAGCTGAAGTATCCCTTTTCCATACAATGCAGCACTACTTAGGCACCTAGGAGCACCCAACCACTTCCTAATATAGGAGCAAACCGACCTTTCAATTCTCTCCACTACTGATATTGGAATTTCATAAATTGACAATGGCCACATTAACCTAGGATATTGCCCAAATTGCAAACACCACAACTTCAACTTTCCTGGAAGTTCGGATTTATCTATTCTATCCAATCCTTCTGCCACATCTTTCCTAAATTTCACCACCTGTTCCTCATCATTCAACTCCACATTGTACCACCTACCTAAGCTCTTTACTGGCTTTTCCCTAATTGTTGGGATTTCCTCATCATCTATGTTGTGCCTTCTTCTCATCCTGTTCGTGACGCCAAACTTGTTGTTTATTAACTAGCGATGATGTGAAGGTGATGAAGAAATCTCCGATGACACCGTCTTGCTTGCTTAAAGAAAAGGTTTATTACAAGAAGTACAGCATCTATCAAGCATCTAGAATGCTTGGAGAGAGTTCTTCAGCCGATGTGAACTACTCTGAAAGGCAACCCCAAATTACTCCCATTATATAGACTCGCTGTTTCTGTGCAATGTGAGACAAAGTCAGACAAACAACCAAGGGTGACCCTAGTTGGATTTCACCCACGTTAACCCTGAGCCATAAATATCTTCTTGACCCTAACCATATATGTTTTTGGCTCTGGGCCCCTTACTGGTCATCTGTTCCAAAGCTTCAGAGTAAATGATAATACACTACATCTATGACAAACTTCCTATCACTTAACTTCCCTCTATGTATCGAGATGCTTCTAGATTTACTAGGCTTGATCTTCATGCTGGCCCACTTGAGGTTCTTATTTACCTTCTCTAGTAGCCTCTTTGTACATGGCATTGTTGTGGTCACCAGTGTCATGTCATCCATGTAAGCCCTAACTGGTGGAAAATGCAACCCATTCTGCCGTCTCTCTCCACCTACCACCCACTTAGAAGCCCTGATGATTACTTCCATTGCCATAGTAAATGCTAATGGAGAAATTGTACACCCTGCCATGATGCCTATTTCTAGCCTCTGCCAACCTGTTGTGAAACCTGCTGTACTTAGACACAACCTAATATCCTGAAAATATGCTTTCACTAAGTTAACAACTACCTGTGGCACTCTGAAGTAGTCAAACGCACTCCAAATGAGGCTATGCGGTACTGAACCAAACGCATTTGCAAGATCTAAAAATACTACATGCAGGTCCCTTTTCTTAATCTTCGCTGCCTGAATCTGGTGCCAGATCATGCTAGTATGCTCTAAACACCCTGAAAAACCTGGTATTCCTGCCTTCTGCACCATGGTATCTATTAAGCTATTCCTTTCTAAGTAGCTAGCTAATCTCTGCGCAACTACACTAAAGAAAATCTTCCCCTCTACATTCAAGAGAGAAATCATCCGGAACTGGCTAAGGTCCACAGACTCCTTCTCCTTAGGAATGAGGACACCCCCTGCCCTACGCCATGCTCTTGGTATAATTTGCTTCTCCCAAACTATTCTTAGCTGTTTCCATAAAAATTTAAGGGTATCAGGCGCACTTTTATAAACCCGGTAGGGGACTCCATTAGGCCCTGGGGCCGAAGAAGCCTTTGCACGCCTGACCACCTCCTGAACTTCCTTCCACCTAGGTGGTCTGACATCCATCTCATGTTCTATCCCTTCTAATGGAGGGATATCGGGTGGGAAACCTACTATCCTATTCTTCTCTAAATCTGAATATGTATTTCTCAAATATTCTTCAACCTCTAGCCTTTCTGCTTTGAGCTGCCCTCCCTTTTCCTGGCTGAACAATCCTTTAACAAACTTGTTAACATAACACGTTACCAACAGGATTTCTGGTAATATTAGTACATTTACAATATCACCTAACCCGTTACCACCCAAAATAAACTGTTTATTGTTTTCAATTTTATTCATCCACATTGATTTACACTGCCCCACTTTCACCAGTGCACCACATTGGGTGTTGTGTGTTGTTATGTCATTACATGTTACATTGTAGGCCTAGAAGGGTACCAGTGATCTGCACATCCAGGACTGTGCCTTGTCATGTTCAGTGTGTTTCCATTAATACACCTGAAATGTCTACAACATATTCCATTTTGCTTTTGCATCCTAAGGCTGTCTGAAAGCAGCAGGGAGAAGAAGCTGGCCTCCACTTTGTTTTTTTCCCCATCCCGGTTATCGGCACATCTGGGTGATGTTAGTGTAAGTTGAATATGTTTCCATTCACATCCCCTACAGCTGTAGACCAACGTTGGCACACAGTCATGTTCTGATGCTGCTGTAGCTGACTGGCACACAGGGAACTGGCAGTTGGGTCTTCCAGCTCCGGTATTTTAATTTGCGCTCATTATAGTGACTTAATCACACGTCACTCCGTCTGTTGTGCCAACCTCTTTATTTGTTTATTGTGTTTCATATCATAGGCCCACAAATATTTATCCATATCTCATAATTATCAGACTGTGATCCTCTGCTTAACCCTCCCTGTGCCCAAGGCTATTCATTGATTTTAAACAGTCAAGGCTATTAAATTGTTCTATATCATCACACTATTATTAATGTAAGCACGGGATTTTAATACAAAGTGGTAACCACTGTATGTGAATGCATGAATGGGTCAGACTTGCGCAGCACTTAATTTGAAATGAACTGCGATAAACAGGAGCTTCTGTGCTTTGATTACCTGCTGTGAAACATGACCCTCATCCATTTAAAATGAACATTAGTTCTTCTGAGCTTATTTTAGTGAAAATAATGCAAAAGTAGTGTAATTAGTAACTTACTAATTACTCCACACAGAGTAATATTGTAAAGTAACTTGTTACTTTCAAATAAAGGTAACTGGTAATTTGTAATGTATTACATTTTCAGAGTAACTTGCCCAACACTGGTCACCTGGAAGTAAAAATGGATGCCACTGAAGTCAGCATTTAAAGCTTCATTTAGAAGTTGATATGCAGTCAAAGGCAAATTCATGAGCAGATGATAACGAGGAGGAGGAGAAAGAGAGACACATTTTAATTATGGCTTTTTGTGGCGCAATGGGTCCCACTGTACAGAAGCAGAGTGGGAGGGATTGTGGTGGGATTGTGACATGAATAGACTGTAATAGATTTCATCCAAAATTTTAGGATGTCAATGCAACTACTTACCATCTTTACTGGATATGAACATTTGTGGAAATTGTAACTTATTTGTCTCCATCTTATCTCATCCATCCATCCATCCATCCATCCATCCATCCTCTATGTTATATCCAGGTCTGCCTCTCAGTGGAAGGAATGTAGCTCAGGCGTCCTCCCCAGCCATAGCCTCCAGCTCTTACAGGGGAATCTCAGGGAATAAGATGGAATATACAATCCCTACAGCATGTTCTGGGCTTGCTCCAAGGTCTATTCCTCTTGGGATGTACCAGGAATACCTTTGCAAGGAAGCTTGTAGAGCACATCTCATTCAGATTGAGAACACATGAGGTTATTACTGTGTTAGCCCTTTTCCCAATAGCTGTTTTAGGAAAAATACACTTGAATTAAAAAACAAAAAAACAACTTGATCATAATACTCCTGTCAGAAAAGTTTTGAACACATATTGGAAGTCCAATGAGTCCTCAGGAGTCTCATCCTTGAATCCTAAATAAAAAAAAACATATTCTTACTCAGACCTTGTCACATATCGACGTTTGGTCATGGACTTTCCATGTCCAGATACAATGTGCAAGGTACCCTAGGTGCGTTGGTTGCTGACGTTATGGGACGCCATGTCAGCTTCAACCTGTTACATACATTGTGTGTTTTCAAAATAGTACCACACCGCAATTTGATATCTTTATTCCTTCAACAACAAATGCATGTGGTTACATTCAGCCAACACACACACGGTTTGGTTTAGGCAACAAATGCACGTGGTTGGGTTTAGGAAACCTCCTGGGTGAAAATCATTGGTTGTTAGACCCATCCACCACCCCTTCCACCTGCCCTAAGGGACTTTGTGATGCCACCGGGCACTGTTACCAGCCGCGTACCAGACTTCCATTAAAGCACACTGTTCCACATTGTGTAACCTGTCTGTCCCTCTCATAATCTCCTGTCAGGCTTGTGGACGTGGTCAGAATAATCTTCTCTGGCTATTAGCATTTTTATTTTTGAGCTCCTCATCAGGACATACTGTAACATAGGTTATTCTCTGCTGCATGTGATATTTGGGTCGCCTGTCAGTTTCTGCAGCAAAGATGCTGAGAGACAATTTTGGCTAGTTTTTACTTGTGAGTGCTGAGAAACTACACATGGAACAGAAGAAACTCCCTTACTTGTTTAGCCTCCAAACAACCCTTAATGTATGATTCCCTGTAGGAGCTGGTGTTACACTGGAACTGATGATCTGTTGTACATTAATGCATCTCTGCATTGCTTGCACATGTTAGACACTGCATATTATAGTGCACTGAAATTAGTTAAAACATTGTAAAGCACTCACTCATCACTGTATGCTTTATTCTATGGTGACCATATTTTGATTTCCAAAAAAGAGGACACTTGGCCGGCCACGACATAGCCTACTTAAATGATACTCGCAGTTTACTCAAAGATGCCTTATCATTTTAATATATTTAAAATTTATATGTATGGATAGAAAATTCAGTTATATTACAAAATAATATCTCTCAAAGACAGAAATTCAGATAGGCCCCTATAGGGGACACATACACACACTAGAGTGTGGTGATCCGAGCCCGACGGTACCCGACAGGTCGGGCCAGGTTTGTCAAAAATGTAGCTATAAATTGTATTCGGGCTCGGGTCGGATTCGGTCAGCTTTCAGTGAAAATGTAGTGTAAAAATAAATAAAATCCTATTGTCTGTCCTGTTTATTGCTTGGGCCCTGTTATTTACGTGACAACACCTGAACATAACACACACAGACACACATTGGCTGTTTGTTTCTACCTCTCCCCTCTCTGGAAGTCTCGGACCTCCCGCCGCCCGCCTCCGCCTTGATTAAACGCTGAAAATAAAATAAAAGACGGAGACAGGTTTTTCCTATTTTATCTTATTTTGTTATATTTCTCCCTCTCCTCTCGCTGGAAGCATCGGACCCCCCGCCGCCTGCTCCTGTCTCAAACACGGGGGTCTCCCTCTCCGATGAGCACGCCCGGCCTGTTAAATAGCTTGTAACCGTAACAACTGTGTGACACAAACTCAGTGCTTTGGTCATTAAATAATGTCGGGCTCGGTTCGGGTTCGGACAGAAATATGCGGCCCGTGCCGCACTCAAACACACACATACAAACACACGGAAAACCAGACATTATCATCAGTTTATAAAAAACCCCCGGACGCCCCGGACGCCCCGGACGGGACGTGAAAAGTGGACATGTCCGAGCAAAAGAGGACGTTTGATCAGCCTACTTTATTCCAGTGCTGGTTGGCCATCTTTGACCTTTCGTAGGCTCAGTCACTGGTATTTGTTGATTCATAAAACCATACAGGGAAAACTCCCTTCATACATTTGTACTTTGATTGAACAGAGATCTCTATATTCAGAGATCTCAAGATTTACTTTTGGTGGCTGTTCCTAATGCATGGACTGAGCTGGGAATAAAGCTTTCATGTGCTCTGCTCTTGGAATAATCTTCAAAAAGTGTTAAAACTATGTGAATTGGTCTCTCTGTCTGATTTTTAAGCTCTCGTACAAGGATGAATGAATCAGTTGGTTCTTCTCATTGTGTGTAGGTGTTCTAATATTTCTACACGTTACTGTATATTATCTGTTTTTTCATTGTGTTTACTGTGTTATGTGTCTATACTAGGGCATTAACGACTTGGATTTTTTTCAGGTCGACTTATCTGTCAATAAAGTCGAGTCGAGTCGAGAAGTCATTTGATGACGTCATCACATTGACACGGCGGAGGAAAGTAAAATATCTCCACACATGTGATGTGTGTCTGTCAAGGCCCGAACATACTCGGGCGGATCGTACGCAGAACGGACTCTACAGAGGTCCACGTAGACTCAAAGCGGACGTCCGCAAGCCCTGTGCGCGCAAAGCTCAGATTTTACGACCGCGCGGACTCAGCTCCGCGCACCATTGACTGCTCGGCATGTATTTTTCACATCGCTGGGATTTTTCACGGACATTTTTACAGGAAACTACAATGCGGAAGTGCGCTCAACTATGAAAGCCCGAATGACTGAGGACATTCCTTGCGGAGTCTGCTCCGCTTATAGTACGCCGTCAAGGATAAGGTATCAACGTAATGAGAGGCAGCGATTGCATTCCGTACACAAGCACACACAGAGAGAGAGAGGGAAAAAACACACGACTTGTCGACTCCTCCCGGGCGGTGTTGACTTGTGCCACAAATGTCGACACGTCGACAAATCGACTTTTCTGTTAATTACCTAGTCTATACATATTTATTCATATGCTGCTGTCTTGGCCAAATCTCCCTTTAAAAAGAGACTGCTGATTTTTAGGGGACTTACCTGGTTAAAAAATGGATTGAATAAAGATAAATAAATAATAATAAAAAAAGAATAAAATTCACTATTCAAAAATTAGTATCTACACCCATGAATAAAAAAAAAAAAGACGGACATGTCCTGTCAAGTTACTGTCAGAATTTGTGACAGCTGATATGAGGTACCACTGTTGCAGTTTTATCATTTTGACCCCTGAAAGTGATGCTAACTGGCCAAAACTGATAAGCTGCAGCTTATATACACTGCTTTGCTAATGATTATTAACGTTGGAGCTTGGTGAATCTGTTCATCTTGAACTCAGAGACTGTATTCAGAGTCATTCACAGCTGTGCCCACTTGAAATTTTACTATGACACGGTAACTTTCATTCGCTTATGCAGCAGCATGCTGCATTGTAGAGCCCAGCTGTCAGAAAGGAAAGGAGAGAAGCCGCAACATGATCAGGCTCGGGTGATGATTATTGAACTATTGATAGCTAGGCAAGATGGCGCCAGGGCGATTGTCTGGCCATCTGTTGCTCTGCTCTGTGTTTGCTGTATGTTTAATGAATTACCTGATCTGTCAAGAGGTATCTTCTCTGCTCACCTATGATCGTCAAACTCTGCTTGAGATTGTAGGCTTCTTCGATCAGCTTAAATATGACCCATTGGTGAGCTCTCCTCCATGCCTCGAGGAGATCCCGGCATCCACTGTTTTAAGTTGGTTTAAATCGTACCTCTCGGACAGATCCTTTTCTGTTCTTATGCGGCAGTTTTCCTCCTCAGTAGCCCCTCTGACATGCATGGGTCAGTTCTGGGCCCTCTATTATTCTCCCTTTATATGCTACCCCTGGAGTCGATATTTAGGAAGCATGGCATTCCCTTTCATTGCTTTGCTGATGACGTGCAAGTGTATTTGCCGTTAAAGATTCCTTCCAAAGATTCCCTTTAGGCCGTGCTAAACTGCGTGAGTGACATTAAAACATGGATGGACTTAAACTTCTTAAAATTTAATGAAAGCAAAACAGAGATTGTCCTGTTCGGTCGCCCTGACCTGGTTCAGGTCCTTGCCAGCTCCCTGGGCTCACTAGCACCTTACATGGGATCCCATGCTAGGAATCTTGGTGTGATTATTGATGGTGCTTTTAAGCTATCAATCAATCAATTTTATTTATAAAGCCCGATATCAAAAATCACAATTTGCCTCACAGGGCTTTACAGCATACGACATCCCTCTGTTCTTAGGACCCTCACAACGGATAAGGAAAAACTCCCCAAAAAACCCCTTTAACGGGGGAAAAAAATGGTAGAAACCTTAGGAAGAGCAACTGAGGAGGAATCCCTCTTCTAGGACGGACAGACGTGCAATAGATGTCGTACAGAACAGATCAACATGATAAATTAACAGTAATCCGTATGACACAATGAAACAGAGAGAAAGACAGAGACAGAGACAGAGAGAGAGATGCAAAACAGATGGTAATGACAGTTGCTTACAACAGCAATAATGAAAGTAATAATATAATTAATATTACAGGCTATTTTGGTACAATATGTTGAAAGTATATATTGATATCTGATAGTATACATATGTAGCAATAATCATATGTGTATAATAACAGTAGAAGTATGGCTAATGATGACAGCAGCAGGAGGCATCTGGCAGGACCACGGCAGCAGCACAACCACACGTCACACTATCCAGGCACCGCTGCGATATAAGTTAACCTGCGAGACAGTGGAGCACAAAGGCTCCGGAGAAGAAGCTGAGTTAGTGACATGCAGTATGGCCGAGTTAGCAAGATGCAGTAACAGGA
>NW_026082430.1:4960-6829 GCF_006386435.1 Epinephelus moara | reverse complement strand
GTCCCTCTCCTCCACACTTTGGCTTATTTTCACCCAGCCCAGCACTGGTACCTTGGAGAATGGTCCCTCGTTGCGGGGAGAGGGGAGAGGGCTTCCCCGGAGGCTAGGCCTCTTTACCCGGTCCCTCTCCTCCACACTTTGGCTTATTTTCACCCAGCCCAGCACTGGTACCTTGGAGAATGGTCCCTCGCTGTGGGGAGAGGGGAGAGGGCTTCCCCGGAGGCTAGGCCTCTTTACCCGGTCCCTCTCCTCCACACTTTGGCTTATTTTCACCCAGCCCAGCACTGGTACCTTGGAGAATGGTCCCTCGCTGTGGGGAGAGGGGAGAGGGCTTCCCCGGAGGCTGGCCTCTTTACCCGGTCCCTCTCCTCCACACTTAGACTTATTTTCATTGTGCCGATGGTGGCTTGGAAAACCCCCCCTAACTGTGTCACACAGGCAGAAGGGAAGGCGGCCGGAGCTCAGCCGGTCCCCTACTCCACACTTTGACTTATTTTATCGTACTTGGCTCTATTTCTCCCTCTCTGGGAACCTGGGCTCACTGCGCAGCAGCCCACCGCATCCATCCACCCCTCCCTCCCTCGCGGCCCTGCACATATACCCCCAAGGCTTGGCTCTTTCTCACCGCGCAGCGGCCCTCCACATCCCTCCTTCGCCCCCCCGCACATATACTCCCGAGCCTCGGCGCCTCTCCTTGACCAACTAACCTAAATACTATAAACACACTACTAACTGTACACCTACACTAAAATACACTATGCTAACAATACAATTCGACAAATTACTAGCTATTCTCTCTGCTCTACTACTCTCTCTGCTCTGATCCAACCTACTCGCTATCAGTTTGATAACTGCGGACAGAATGGTTTTATAGTAAGGGGAGGAGTAAAGGGAGGAGGGCAGGTTTAGCGTAGACGGTTAGTGATGTAATTCGCCACGAAAAAGAATCATTCGCCTCCAATGTAATGTAATGTAAATTCAAATGTAGTAACCAGGTTTCAAGCTGTAGAGGGCACTCCATACCACATTTTTAAAATAAAATGTAGATTTTCAGCAGTTTGCACTAAACTGACAAGATTTTGAGCAGGATCAGTCAGTTACACTACTATACACCAGAAACAATGATTATCAGCTGAAAAAAAAATGGTTTTAGGGTTTAGTTACTCTTTCAGGCAGTTATGAAGTTTAGTTAATTGATTAGTTTCTTCTGGCTTCATCTATAAATACAATTGTGTATCATCAGCCTAACAATGGAAATTTACAGAGTGATTTCTAATGATGTTACCTAAAGGAAGCATATATAGAGTAAATAGGATTGGTCCGAGCACAGAACCTTGTGGAACTCCAAAACAAACTTTAGTACGTCAGGATGATTCATCGTGAACATTAACAAACTGAAAACGATCAGATAAATAAGATTTAAACCAGCTTAGTGCAGAACCTTTTAGGCCAATTAAATGTTCTAACCCCAAGAGTGGGACTTTAGCGGTAGTAGTGGCGCCGCTAACAGTGGCTCTGCAGCAGAATATGATGGTCAGTTGTGTCAAATGTCGCACTAAGATCTAGTAAAAGAAGTACAGAGATGAGTCCTTTGTCTGAAGCAATGAGAGGATCATTTGTAATTTTAACTAGTGCTGTCTCAGTGTTATGATACACTCTAAATCCTGACTGAAATTCCTCAAATAAATTATTATCATGGACAAAATCACACAGCTGATCTGCGACTACTTTCTCAAGGATCTTTGAAAGAAAGGGAAGATTAGATATTGGTCTATAGTTGGCTAACACCTCTGGATCTTTTTTAGAATAGGTTTAATTACAGCTACCTTAAAAGACTGTGGTACATAGCCTGTTAATAAAGATTAATAA
>NW_026082430.1:0-4883 GCF_006386435.1 Epinephelus moara | reverse complement strand
GAGATTCTTCCAGTTTGGTTAATCGCCAATTCCTTTCAAATTTTCGCGATATTTGTTTTAACTTACGGGTTTGAGAGTTATACCAAGGAGCAAACTTTCTTTGCTTTGTTAACTTCTTTTTAAGAGGTGCTACAGAGTCAAGTGTTGTTAGACAAATGGGTCAGCTCAGTGGTCAAGTCCAGCTTTTTTCAGCTGAGGCTTCTGGCCAAAGTTAAACCTTATCTAAGCCAGAAAGACCTCGAAAAAGTTATCCATGCTTTTATTACCTCTCGCTTAGATTATTGCAACTCCCTGTACGTCGGCATTGAGCAGTCAGATCTTAACCGCCTGCAGCTTGTTCAAAATGCAGCAGCTCATCTACTAACTGGGACAAAGAAACACGAGCATATAACTCCGGTGCTCTTTTCACTTCACTGTCTTCCGGTTTTCTTTCTTTTCTTTTATTTGTTTTTAAGTCTCTGAATGGGCTGGCTCCGGACTTTAAATATGTCAGACTTCAAGAAATGTTCCTGGACAAAAACTGGTAATTACCAGATAATGAAAACCCTGACCTGGTGTCTAATAAATAGCAGTCATTTGTAGAAACTGAATGTAAACAGACATCCATTGGTATTCAGCTGCTATGTGGAAATTATACTATGACAGAAGTACCAGTAAAGACATATAAAATATTGACAGCCTCTAAAGGACAGCTAAATGTTCACACTTACAGTTCAAATAAACCAGCACACACACATACACACTGACAGTGTTGCCTCACTAAAGCATGTACATCAGAGCCATCTACACTGCATCATAGCTTGAGGGCCCCCAACACATCCCCGATATTGAAATTGATTTGTCTAACATTGATTGTTCTCTGCACCAACTGTATATCCATGCTACATTCTTTGCTGTTGTCTGTCACTTTCTCACTCACTCCTCCACCCCCGCCTACAGGAAAGTGACTTGCCTACAGAAGCAATTTGTGCCAACAGTCTTGTCTGATGAAAAAAAAGAAAGAGAAAGCAGCGGGAAAATTAAGATGATCCATAAATGTGTGGCATGAGAAAGGAAGCGAGAATGTTTTTTTCTTTCTCAAAGGAAACTTTCACCAAAGAGCTTGTCCTGCTCTACATAGAACAGACGATGAGCTCTCTCTCTTCTCCCCCCCCCCCCCCCCCCCCATCCTCTCCTCTTTTCTTACAGTACAATAATTCTAATTATGTTCAGACAACTAAACATGCCAGCTGTAACGGCAGCACAGATATGGGGAAATTGGCTCATTTGCACAATAATAAATGTAGGTTTGAGCCCATAGAAA
This sequence comes from Epinephelus moara, assembly GCF_006386435.1. Classification (NCBI taxonomy): domain Eukaryota; kingdom Metazoa; phylum Chordata; class Actinopteri; order Perciformes; family Serranidae; genus Epinephelus; species Epinephelus moara. Next base: position 3,580 of record NW_026082430.1, on the reverse strand, counting down.
GCCTATTAACATTTAAATGATACAAAGACGTTATCTCTAAAGTGTGTGCTTATCCAGGGTGGCTTTCTGTGAGGATGTGCAGAGAATGATCAAACAGCCATGTGTCTGCCCGTGCCCCGCACTCCTCAGTGCAAGACTGACATCCCTACTGACAGCGCTTTGTAATTGGGGAGAAAAGGGAGGCATGGAAGGCTGGGATGGGAGAGGATGGGGGGGTGTAAGACTGTATAAGACTGGTTAACACCTCAGCAAATATATGCCTTGATATAGATAATGTGTGGGCAACAATAAAAATGGATACACGCACACAAAGACAATACCAATGAAATGCATGCAACAAAGTTAAAATACCCAGGAGAAATATGTTAACATCCCATACAGTGTTTGAACAGGCTGGAAGTTGGAACATAGGGTCAGCTTTTATGCTGACACACACAGAAACCTGACTTGTTTTCTAAGAACTTGAACACTTCTTTTTTGTGAGAAGGAACAATACAATTTATATCCACAGAAAAATCAAAAATGAACTGAATTTTAGGAAGAAATGCCACCTTCCCTGCAGAGGCTTCAGTCTTTATTTGGTCCAAACTCAGCCTGTAATTAAGAAGCTCTAAAGTACATTAAATCTAAAGATACACCTGTATCATAAAAGCATTGCCATTTCCTTTGTTATTACTAATGTGGCCTTTAAGCGACTAAAGCATGATGACATGCTATTAGACTCCAATTGCCACATATTTTAGGAATTGACATTAACAAAAAAGACATGAAACAGAAGTCAAATTAGAACTCAATGCTAATTTTATTTCTGGTGTGTTTCAGTGCAGGTTCAGTAGCGTGTGGGGGACTCTGGGATGTCTTTTGGGCATAGATCTCTGTAACAAATATATATGTTATTGGATGGTGTGACATGAGTAAAGCTGCCTCGTCAATGCTTGTGTGTGGTGTGTTAAACATTTTTGTTTGTTGGTTTGTTTTTTCTCTCTGTGTGTGAAAAATGGATATGTCAGTGCTCTTAAGAATGCAAAACAAAATGAGTATTTAGTGAGTGCTGTGGCCCTTCTGTTAGTCTAACTCTAAAGGGACATTGTGTAACATTTTCAGTTGTTTATTGGCAAAAATTGATGTCTGCATTCATAAATATGTATCTCGTAAAAGGAGATTTTCGGATTTGTTTGTACATTGTGCCGGCAAGTCGTCTGGGAGATTCCATAACGTTTCGCCATCTTGAGAATACATCCGCCAGCAAGGGACATACAGCCCCACCTTCAGCATTTTCGTTGAGAGCCAGGCCAGCGCTGCGTGACTGAGAAGCCGAAGGAGAGGAGGAAGAGGCGCTTCGCTACTACTACGCTACTACCGGCACTACTGCAGCATAACAAAGTCCCACTCTTTAAGCATAATACAGGATCATGCATATGCAGCATCACAGGAGATGGAATCCTTGTCGCCAAGAAAGCGCAAAAGATAATCAAAAAGGCAACGTGACCGGCAAATTCAAAAAATGAGGGTCAACATCGGGTTAGCCTTTCCCAGGTGGAGAGAGCTGCTGAAGGAGAAAGGTAATGCAATCACAGGCCAGCGCATTAGCTGTTAGCCGCTAGCCACTGTTAGCTGGGAAACATCTAACAGCTAACTGCTACAAGTGGCTCAACCTCACACACTTCATCCCTCTCCTCGCATCACTGCGCCGCGTTAGCGGCTAACATGCAGCTAACCCCAAGAGTGGGACTTAAGCGGTAGTAGCTAAAGTGGCTAACAGCTGTCAGCAGTGCAGTGATGCGAGGAGAGGGATGAGGTGTGTGAGGTTGAGCCACTTGTCAGTTGTCAAAAGACAAGATGTGACTGGTTTGTTTTGATTTACACCCGCCCCAACAGTCCTACGTTGTAAAGACAGCCAGCATGGTGAGAAGGGGGTTTGTCAACTTGCGTCGCGTGTGGCTGTGTAGGAGCCTGAATGAATACTCCATGAAGTATCAGATGACATGGTTTCATCAATGTTATCATAGCTTTTTAGTACACAGCGGCTACCACTGTTGCAATACGCGTTTGAAACAGTGAGGCGCTTGAGTGTGTTATCCGTTTTAATACAATATATGATTTCAGTGTTAGATGGGAGAAATTCCTACACACTGTGGCTTTAACCATTTGAACTCTGCCATAGAAATGGTCCGCCAGTGCATACAGTATGTTGGTATCTTTGCTTATTGTGATGTCATTTCTTGGGGTATGTTCAAATGATTCACATCCCTTAAATCTGTACACACTTAAAAATGCTGGGTTATTTTAATAACCCAATTGCTGGGTTCAGGCCGTTGGGTCATAGGTTGGGTAGATTTGACCTAACATTGGGTTAAAAATAGTGACCCAACGCAATGGGTTGAAGATGCCCGCGAAATTACAAGCTCTTCATCCGCCATTTTTATGAGGACGGCGACTTCACCTGACCGGACCTGACCTTCGACCCTCGACCATCTCTGTGTGAGATGAAACGGTAAGAAGGCAAAACTGAACCAAGACTTAGACGCTGTACAATAATACCCAACGTTACGCTACCTAAACATGGCCAGATCATTCTTTTTTTTTGACTGTAGACATGAACTGAAGCTATCATTAGGTAACCTAACGTTAGCTTGTTAACTGTTAACGTCAGCGAGCTAGCGCGAGCTATTGTGAACATTTCATGTGGTGCCATCTACATTATGGTGTATATATAGGTAAGCTGGCCAGCTATGGTAATTGCCGCGAAGTTAACTTTCTATCGATAGTGTGCCAACATTATTGTATTTGTGGAAATTGTATCAAGTTTGCTTGTTAGCTCGCTTGCCAACTGCCCTGCGGATTGCAAGCTAACTAGCTCGCTAGCTTTTTAATAGACAATATAGCGTTAATGCTGTGTGTTGCTACTGTTTCGGTGAAAAGGGGCCACTGAGTAGGGGTGTGAAGGTAAAGTTATGTGTATTCATCCCGTACCGTTTGCTTCGGTAACATTATGCCCTGTGAACCAAGTTACTGGTACGGGCGGAACTTTAAATCGACCGTGCTAGTTTTTACCCGGTAAGTTTGGGCAGGGCACCGGTTGCTGCTGTAGCATGCTAGGTGGCTTAGCCAGGTGAGCCGAGCTCATGTAACGGTTGCTGCACTCCGAGCGGCAAACAGACCAGTTATGGGAGCATTACGGTTTAGAGACACGCTTCAACTGAAGTGGGGTAACTTTATGTTTACGACTATATGACCCGGATGTGCTTATTAATAGAACAAGAATAAAACAGTCACTGCAGATCCAGACTGTAAAGCAAGCAATGCCACCATACTCCGTTTCACGAAGACATGCTTTAATCATGTTATTAACAATATAATGTTATAATTAATCATTTAATCATATCACCAGGTCAAAGGGCTTGAGTTCTGCCGTAATGTGCTTTAACGTGTGCATTTCAGTCAGTCCGTGTGCTGCTCTGTATAAACGAGCACAATCTGCAGTTGCTTGGGCATCATCAACTGGTGATTGACAGTATTGACAGTATGCCAGCATTTGGGAGTCCCATCTTTTACAGTTAGAATCATGGCCTCCTGTTTA
>NW_026082429.1:10056-25000 GCF_006386435.1 Epinephelus moara | reverse complement strand
AAACACAAACTGAGGCACAAACTGGAGCAAGCCATCAACCTGATGTCTGGAAGCAGCTGAGAGGAGGGGAGGGACGAATGGACTGATGGACTGATGGACTGATGGATGGATGGATGGATGGATGGATGGGGGGGATGGGGAAGAAGAATGGGGGAGGGGGAAGTGAAGGCATTTTATTTTTCTGAACTGTTTAAACAGTCAGCTGAAATCCTCAGCGTTGGACCGAACTGACAGCCACAGCTCCGGCCCTTGAGCAATCAATCCATCAGCAATTTATCTGTCAATTGATTGATTGATTGTTTTGAAGACTGATTAATTGGATGGCTGGGACCCCAACTACCTCCGATTGTTGGGTTTTGGGGCAGAAAATCAGTTTCCAAACCGATTTGGATTCATTTACAACGTGACTTCAAGGTGGACTGGAGTCATTTTGGGGCAAAAAAACAAACCTTCTAGATGCATCTGTCAGTTTGGATTTCAGATTTAAATTCACTGCAGGTGTGAGCAGGGATCAAAGCAAGGGGAGCGTGACTGTGGAAAGACCTGACTAAAGACTGAGTCAGGTTAAACCAAACAATGGATGTGACATGAGGACAAATCGACCTGACTTCAGGATTCCCAGGCTGGTTGGGAACTTTCTAGACGCTAGGTTGAAGAGCAGAAGGTCAAGTCAAGTTTCTGGACTTCACCATGAAAGGCTTGTTCTGGCCTGAAGGATCAAGAGACTAAGCTCATGGTCAGAGGGTCACAATAAAACCACAACAGGTTTGACCTTACCTGAAGAGTCTATAGTCATAGTCTAGATGAATCCGGGCTAAATATCAGAAGGACAAGTCAAGGCTTACCGCAGAAGTTTGAAGCCTTTAAACTGATGTCGTTATTTTGGGCCATTTATCCTCACCTTGAATCCTTGACATTGTATGAAAGGATCCTGATCTACTGTAAGAAGTTCAGGTCAAGCTTTAAGGAAGGAAGCAACAGACTTGTTGGCAGAGGACTTGAGAGGTTGCTTCAAGCTTTAACGAAGGAGAATGAAGCAAATAAATGATGTCCCAAAAAACTGATGACTTGACCTTATCTTGAAATCTCTGCTTAGTCTTGGAAGATGTGGAATCCAGGTGGAAAATAACAGGAAATCATCTTTGGAGAGAAGGAAGTAAGGACTCTATGAGCCGAGACAATTTGACTTGACCTCAGACTGTTCGGCCAAGCCTCGTCAGGTTCTAGAAGTTTCTAAGTTGCTGTATAACCACTCAATGTTTTTCTCTGGACAATCACTCTGTACCACAGCACACTGAGCCCGATGCCTACCGACCGACCAGTACCTGTGTCCATAAACCCGTCCTCTCCTTCTGCCATCTTCTTTTCCTTTCCTTCCATCTTCAACTCCTCGATATTTCACCTCCTACTTTGCATTTCACTTTTCATCTCCTTCTCTATCTTCCCCTTTCCTCTGCATCTTTACCAGTTTCCTCTTTCACCCAACTTTTTATTCCTCCTCCCCCTCAACCCCGCTCCGTCATTGGTCAGTCATTCTGGCCTCTGGTCATCCTATTGGCCAGGAAGACTCTTTAGTAATGTACTGCCCGACCAATCAAGACTGTGGAATTCGCCAGAATCATGAATAATTATACAGAAATTAATCCAGAATTACGTTTGAATACATTCCAGCACAGGCACACAGGCAAGGTCTGTAAATAAGCAGGTTGACTCGCTAATTTCTCAGAAGTGAAGAACTTCGGAAAATGGACTGACTGGCATTTTTCAGGACCAGAGCGACGTGGAAAATGGAGTTCTGGATTCAGCACCAGTCAGTAAACCCGATGCTGGTTGGTGCAGATCGCTTTATTGTCGGACCTTGCACATACACCCACATACAGCCATGCTTTACAGCGCCATGCTAACCGTGCCCAGGGGGAAATACTGTGCAGAGCTACAAGCCCAGTGCCATGTAAAGACCGGACCGGATCACGTCAGAACTGGACCGGACTCGGACCAAACCCGGATCAAAAACAACCTGGAATGGAGTTTTAGCCGGACCGGACTCAAGAACTTTTAAGACTTGTGGCCATAATTGTAAACAACAAAAAAGAGAAAGATAATAATAATAATGATGATGATAAAGTATAAAAGTTAAAAAAAAAAGAATACAAAAAGAAAGGAAAAAAGAAATATTGAAATGTTAACATGTAATAAGAACTTTGTGGATTTGACAGTATGGATTTTAAGGAGCTGAACTTGTATAAAGCTGAACATTATGCTACATCAGAGTCTGGAGGAAGACAGAGAGCCAGGAGACAGGGCGATGGATCAGACCGAGACAGAGCCGACACCATCCTCGCACCATCGGACCAGACTGGACTGATCCAGATCAAACTGGATTTAATGGGACTGAATGAATCTGTTCTGAACCTGAAGGAGCTGAACTGAATATCTGCTCTGAACGTTGAAGATGGAAACAAACTGGACTTTTTGGTACTTTTTTTGCCAAACTGGACATTTGTTTGAACAGAACAGATCAGGAGTGAGTTTATCGGGTGGCCTGGAGGTTTCGGTGGCGTTTGCAGGGGTTAAATTGTTGCATGTGTAGCCTCGGATGGGGTCTTTGTTTGATGAGCTCTTGTACATCTTAACGAAGAATGAGGGTGCTTTCACATGTCGGCTCAGTCTCAATTCTACAACCAATCACCTTAAAACTTGAATACCTGATTCTTTTTTCTGCAGACGGAGGAGTCGTACTTCAGTCCACCTGGATGCTCCACCACACCTGCCTCCAGCCATGCTGGTAAACAAATGCACAGAGTTCAGACCAACCTAAACTTTTTGAGACTGAACTGAGTGTGAAACGCTCTCATTCTCTGTATGAACAAATGTTAAATGTTGGATGAAGGACTTAAGAACATGGCAACGCTGCACCCCTCACCCCCCATACACCTCTTCTTTCTGTGGTCGAACATTTTCACTTTGCACAACTGGATCTTATTTAGAGTTTGTCTCAATTTAAGTTCATCGATGATATCTGACCTTTTGAAACATAGACTGTCTATAAAGATGGACGACGTGTCTCCACTTTCTCCTGCTGTACATAAATGAAGCCAAAATGTCCAGGATACAACCGTCATGTGGAGTCTGTGATGTAACGATCTCCACAGTATCAAGTTCTGATCAGAAACACTTGAACAAACATCAGTGTGATAAGAAGTCCCTAAAATGACAGAAACCATCTTTAAGAAATATTTATTTGAGGTGTACTTTGAGTTTCTACTTTGGCCCATGTCCCATCCACTAATATGGAGGGGGCGGGGCTTATGACCTATACTGCAGCCAGCCACCAGGGGGCGATCCAGATGTGTTGGCTTCACTTTTGGGGAGCCGTCCTGTCGTCCATCTATACATCGGTCTAGGTTTTCAAGACACACAAAAACTAGTTTGTGCTCAGCAGTTTAGAGTCCCCACACGTCTTCAGATTTCTTTAACACATTTTCTTCACTAAATCTTATGAGCATTAAATCAGGGCAGTAATTGGTGCGAGCAGATGAGCCTGCTAACAAGGTCTTCATTTTTGCTTTATTTGACCAGGATGATCTGGACAAGCAGGCGAAAAATCAGAATCTGTGCAAACTGAAACACAAATAATTGAATAGTTTACTGGTCTGTTTGCACAGTTTTTGAATCTGAATTCATTTTTTATTTTTATATATTTCATGATATGATTTTTCTTTGTAGAAATGAAAAATGAAACCACATCGAGTTAATTTGTTGTTTGAGACTCGTCCGGCGTGATGTGTGAAAATGTTCCACCACAGCTGAAGCGTCTCTCTTTTGGCTCTCTGCGATGCCATAAAGCTACAAAGCACCTTTTTTATTTTCTTGCTGTTGTTTCACTGTCGTTTGAATCTTTGGGGCCAAAAGGACCCGAGTGGAGAGGAAGAGGAGGAAGAGGGGGAGGAAGGGTCCTGATAAAAGACTGCCTTTTAGATGATTAATTATAGAACAGGGAGGGAAGCCACTACCATACCAATACCACTGTTCATCCAACCTGTGTGTGTGTGTGTGTGTGTGTGTGTGTGTGTGTGTGTGTGTTGCCCTGCCTCTGCTGCTGCTGCTGCAGTGGAAACTCAACCGTTAAATCACTGATCGTATCTGCAGCTCAATTAAAAATCTTTTTCTTTACAGTTGCACCGTTTAAATCAGCTGATCGGTATCTTCAGCGCCTCTGAAATCTCAGATCAGATCTTTGGTCCTTTTTAAAAAAAATTTAAATCAAAATCTGGGACCGCCCTTTAAACTCAAGTCACCAGACGCCTCTTTAATTACGTCCTCGTCGCCATTTTGATCAGAATTTACATTATTTTCTGGTGGGTGTGATGAGATGAGAGTTTAGAGGAGGAGAGGAGTTTCTGTCAGCATGCTGCAGGGTGAGGAGGAGGAGGAGTGGAACTGAAGGAGGAAGAGGAGGAGAAATCCCAGGAGGAGAGTGTAAAAGAAGGAAAAAGGGAGGATGCACAGGCAGTGTAGAGGAGGAGGAACACGCCTGCTGCATGCTGAGAAGTGAGGAAGAGGAGTGGGAAAGGAGAAATTACTATTAGATTGCAGAGAGGAGTGTGTAGAGGAGGAGGAGGAGGAAAGAGGAGGAGGAGGAGGAGGAAAGAGGAGTGCTGAAAGGTAAAGAAGAGGAGGAAAACCTGATCAAATGCAAAGAGGAGAAAGAAATGTTGGAGTAGAACACAGGAGGATCAGGATGAAAAGAGGAGGTCAGATTCTCTTTTTGCATGTTAAAATGAGAGGAAGGAGGAGGGATGAAGGAGACGCCACTGGAATACTGAGAGCAGGAGAGAGGGAGGAGAGAGGGAGAATACTGATCAGGGAGGAAAAAGACGGAGGCAACGTCATCCATCAAACCGGCCGAGGAAGGAAAGGTCTCTGAAAGGAGGGAGGAAGAAACACTCACAGTGCAGAGAGGAGAGGAGAGGAGAGGAGAGGAGAGGAGAGGAGAGAACATGGCCAAAAAAGACCTCCTCTTCCTCCTGGATGACTATCAGAGGGAAACCAAACATTTCACTGAGGCGTGCAGGAAATTAATCACAGAACGACTGTAACACGAACAGGTCTCAGTTCGACAGAGTAAAAACTGATCTCAGTTAAAACATTAAGTTAAAACCTGCACGCTGTTGTTTTATTATAAAGTATTTTATTCTGCGTGAACGTCACAACACTTTGAGCACAGATCCTCAGGTAAAGGTGACGAGGTGAGAGCACACCTGTGAAGACGTAGACATGATGTTTGGACGTGTCATTGCAGCTGTGTGTGCGTCCGTATCATCAGGTCTGTTCACACTCTGACGTTTAACTGATGAACATTTTGGGTGAAACTTTGTCGGCGTAGAACTGAAGACCAAACAGCCATGTAGAGGTATTTCCTCCAGGTCCTCAGGAAGTGCGCCGGGCGTGTGGCCAAACAGTGGTACTGCAGTTTCCGGGATTCGTCACGTTCGTCAAAAAGACTTTTTCCCATTGACTAACATTTAGAAGGGGAAATCTATAAATCAGTGGATGCATTTTTTGAGCGCCAAAATGACTTGTTGCACCTTCAGGATTTGATCCAGTAACATTTGGAAAGTTTAGATTAAATCATTGTATCACCGTTCAAACGCCATCAAGCCACTCTCTGTCCGTACTCTGCGTTAATTTAGTCAGTTTTTGTGCATGTCATGATGTAAATAACGGCCTCCCAGACCACTGCCGTCCACCACGCTGCCTCCTCGAGCGTCGCCTCGTTTGTTGTGTGAAACTTTTGACTCCGCCCTCTGGTGCCATCTCTTGGCTGTATCTGTGACATCATAAAGGACACATGAGGGCAGTGACGTTTACAGACGTATCTGTTTTCACATGTAAGGGTGTATGAATGAGCTGTTAGCAGCACGAATCCAAGAGGATACTACAAAGAACAAGGACACAGCGCCCAAAAACCGCAGATACAGTCTGGTGAATCTTGTGTTGAAACTGTTTCCTGACAGTCGCTGACACGTCCTGCAGAGTACGCCTCGAACCTCAGAGATCAGAAAACAAACAGCAGAGACACATTTCCTGTTTTGTCCTTGTTGCGATTGATGGATTTGAACTATCTGGTCAGATTCAAAATGTTGTCGACTCATTATCTGACCTGAGAGTTCCTGATTTACAGCTGAAACTTTGGTTTCTTTTGTTAAAAACTGTTTCCGTGGTAATTTGATCATTAAAGGAATAGTTTTTGTATCTTTGCCGAGAGCTCAGGTAGCATATCTAAACGTTCCCCCCTCCACCCTGCAGTGTTTTGCAGTGTATCCTGAGGCCATCAGTCGCTGCACAAACTTTCTCTCTGTAACAATGTTGTGAAGTCTGAGTGACTGAAATGTTTTGGTTCCGTCTGATTCCAGAAAATGGAAACCTCAGTAATACAGTTTAAATTCAGCCGCGACAAATCGATGTTGGGATGGTTTTCCACTGTGGCAGCAAACAGTGTGTGTGTGTGTGTGTGTGTGTGTGTGTGTGTGTGTGTGTGTGCGCGCGCGTACTTGTTTCCATAGCGTCTCTCTACACACACATTTTAACATCATATCCATCCTCTGAACACACACACACACACACACACACACACACACACACACACAGCTGGGAGGAGGTAACAGAGACTGAAGAGGCCGGTGGGAGGGCTGGGTCTAATTCCTGGAACAGCAAACAAAACAATTGGATTGATACCTCATTTTAGTTGCAGTGTCATCCGTCCACACACACACACACACACACACACACACACACACACACACGGCTCAGAGGTTTTAGCGTTCTCCGGCGGTCAGATATTTATTGATTTTATTTTTTTTTTCCTTTAATTTATTTTTTACGATGAGTTTTATTTATTGTGGGAGGATGTACACGATTTTATTAGTTTGTACAGCGTTAAAGAGAGAAAAGAGCTCAACATCACACACACACACACACACATTTTAACACACAGCATGTAATAAAACATCCAAGTGCAGGCTGGGAAACGACCACCGAGTGTTTCAAACTGTCTCGTCGAACCAAAGTGTCATTTCAGATTTAAAAGGTTTGATTCTAACTTTAAGTTTTAACCATAAATCCTGAGTTCAGGCCTCCGTTACGTATCAGCATCAAAAGTTTTACACATCGTTAGTGGAAAGAACTTTTTTTTGTTATCAAGCAGGTCTGACTTGGAAAAGCTTTTAATCCACATCAGTCTTGAGACCAATCAGAGGCGGAGCTGTAACCTGAGGTTCTTGGTTGGTCGTTTCCTGTCCTGTTCAAATCCGTCCACATGTCCGATGACTGAGGAGTCGGCAGAGCGATCAGTCGGTTTGATCAATTAGAATCATCCTTTGGACTCACTGCACTCACACAGCCAACAGTCAGACGAGTTGTTGGAATGATTCAAATCTTTTGACTCTGAATCCAGACGATGTTTCCAGGAGTTAATCAGCAGCGAGGGGAGCAGGGACTGAAATCAATGACAAAGGAGCCATCGTCTCATATTGGTGTGAAACTGAATTTTTCTTTTTCCCTCATTGGAACTAAATTGACTTTCTGTGATCATAGACACTAAAAACTTTAAATAGATATTATTTTGGATTTTTAGAATTCACAAACCAACAACAAACATCTGGTTGTCAACCAGCTGCAGCTCCATAAATGTTCCTCTGTCAACAAACTGAGTCGAGCAGCTTCATGTAAAAACAGCTGGACTCATCAAAGTCTCCTCGACTGGAAATCAATCATCGCCCTCACATTGATTTGCAATAAGCAGTTAGGAAGAGTCAATAATATCAATGGGAAATTGATTTTTTCAACTTTCTCAGTGGAGATGAAACAAAAGCTGAAATGATTTGATCCTTATTAATCACAATAATCTCACTGCGTGTTATTTTACATTTTTACAAATCTTCCATTTGAAATCAGCGTGAGATTAATAAACGTCCGACCGTCCTGATGACGTGAGCTCAACACTTTGTGTCAGTCCGGACTCGGTGCTGCCAGAAACGTTGTCAGTGGGCGGGACTACTTGCCTTCAGAGACAAACTCCTTCAGCCAATCAGCGAAATAAAACATGTTATAAATATGTTGTTATGTTAAAACAGAAAGAGGAGGTTACAAAATATGATATTATCACGATACTTAAGTCACAACACAATATTACTGTGACTTTAAATATAAATGATATGCCGATTATTGCAAAAAAATATATTGTGAATATATATATATTTATATATATATATATAAATATAGGCTGCTTATGTTGTCGACCACAGTGCAGATGCCTGACGGGGCGGCGGCGGTGACGCCAGACTGATACAACGAGTGAAACAGAATGTTGAGCTCACGTCATCAGGACGCTCACCTGGCTGTAAATGTAATAAAGTAGCGTTCATCAGCTTCAGAAGCTGCTCGCTGTGTTTCTCCAGTCAGTCAGCCTCCCAATGATGTCATCAATCAGCCTCTCAGTGATGTCATGGGACATCAGAGGAAATCAGTTTCACGCCAATAGGAGATGGCGCTCTCGTCTCTTTGTGTCAGTTCGTGTATAAAGTTTAAATCAGTCTCCGTCATCAGATTTAAAATGAGGCGACGCCCCCATTCAGTCACACTGAGCTCTCATTGGACACCTGTGGGAGTTGACTGCCCGCCGACCCCCACCCTCATTAAGCCCCTCCCACCCTGCAGACTCCTGACAGACGAGTCGAGCCAACAGCCAATCCCAGCGGGCTTCATTGTACCATAGCAACAGCAGATCACTGGACTCCCTCCGAGCGGGGAGTCGGATGTCTTTATTGTACCATAATATGATTATTATTACTGATTATAATTATTATTATTATTGATCTGAGCCGGTGCTTCTCGGCTGCTGCGGGATCTGATCCTCCACGTTCAAGTTAACTTTATCTGTGACGCACTTTTCAGAACAAAGTCCTGGATTTAAAATCAACTCCTAGATCTCCACCATGTTGTTTCCGTTCTTTCCTCGTTCGGGTCCCGGAGCCGCGGGTTGAGAAGCACCGCTCACACTGGATCTTGTGTCTTAGTTCAGGATGGGATTGTTCATTCAGGCGGCGCTGCAGGTGCTCCAGGTGTCGGATCGCGAGGCTTCGTGACGGATCACAAACACGACCTTCAACACGACCGTCTGTTCTTGACTTACAGACCTACTGATGTGTGTGATGACATCACAGCGCTCAGAGCGTCACGATCCGCCTCCCGCTGCATCTCAGCGCCGCCGTTCATTCACTCTGCCTGGAAAAACTGAAAACGCAGAAACACACGTCGCCTTGATGCAGCGCTTTCCAGGATGTAGTCAGGGCCCTTTTTTTGATACCATTTGCCATTGCCTTGTTTTTTATTTTTTTATTTTTGCTGAGTTAAAAATGTAATGATGATGATGATGATGATGAATCTTCTTCATGTAATAGCCTGTGTCAGTTTTTATACCATTGCCATTGCCTTCTGCTGAGTTTGTATATTTGTGTGATTTCACTAAAGTGTAATGGAAAAGTTGGACTCACTTTGACTGTGTTTTTACTCGTCCGTCAGGAACGACTGGTTCAACAAGAAAATACATTTAAATATCACATTTAATATAAAACACAAAGTTCAAATGTGTAAAAAAAAAAAAAGTGACAGAAATTCAGAATATTTCCAGTTTTATTTAGTTTTCACTCAGCTGACGCCTCAACTGTGGATTTTCTGTTCGTCTGTAAGGTGACTTTAAGTTCGGCATCCCGCTGCGCCGCCGTCAGCCATCAAATGCTGGCAAGGGTACAGACTAATTAATGGAGAACAATGATCCAGGCTTTGCAGGGCTTATCAGCAGCAGCAACAAAAGGGCCGTTATCACAGGTTTTCATTATCAGGAAATACAGTTGATTAAAATACACCAGAGACGGACACACAGACAGACAGACAGACGGGCAGAGAGACAGACAGACAGACAGAGAGACAGAAAATGAGCTCATGAGTTCAAACTTCAGTTTTGAGAAACAACCACAGAATCAGTCTGAAATAAATCAGACTTTTCTGCCGTCGCTCAGAGATCATTTCACTTCACACTTTAACTGAGCTCAGATTTAAATTTCTTATTTTAATTTAAAAAGTTTAAATCTTCACCACTTTAACATTTTAAGAGCAGTGCTGGGATCCTCACTCTAAAAATGTAATTCATTACTCTTTTCAAAAGTAATAACATTACTCCAAATCACTTCACTCCCTGCCAACAGTAATTTGTCACATTACTCCTTTCTGTTACTCTATTATTAATTTTATGGGGTGTAACTCCCCAAAGTTCAGATGTGTCCCTGAGGACAGAACGCTTGCAAATCTCTATTTATTTATCTATTTATTTATTTACCTGGGGGTCATCTGTTTCCTGTGAGCAGTATTTTCCCAAAGATCAGTCTGACAGATGGAGAGTCACTCGTAGAGCAACATTTCATCCAGCACATATCCAACACCAGCTGATCACAGTGAAAGAGTTTCAGTCCGACGACCTGCAGCAGCAGAGTTCCTGTCGTCTTTCCTCCGACAGAATCACAGTAATGGAAATGTTTCCTGTCTCTAGTGTGAGCGTTTGCTTCTTCATAACCAGCTCGCTGCTTCATGACGAAAATGAGTCCGCTTTAAGTCAGCAGTGACCTGAGAACAAAAGTAACGTAACGAGTTGTTTAGTTTTTGGGGAAACTGTGATTTCATTACTGACATTTATTAGTAATTAGTTACACTACTTGTTACTGGGGAAAGTAATATTATTACTGTAACGTGTTACTGCCCAACACTGATTAAGAGGACGACAGTATCTAAAGAGTTAAACTTATTTCATGCTCTGTGACGTCATGTTTGACTCGTTCAGAGTTTCGAGTGACGTGTTAAAAAAACAGGGCCGTCGAATGACTCAGTTTTTATTCGCTGAATTTCAACAGTTAATCGTCAATAATCAAAATTTGTAATCGCATATTTAAAAATCCATTATTTTAAGTCCACGTTAACGAGGTGAAGAAATTCTTATTAGTGTCTTGATATGGAATCAAATGAATGCAAAGATTTTAACTTTATGATCTCGACTTTTAGATTGATTTATTGCAGTTCAGAGCTGCACTGATTCAACAGTGATGCAACAGCTTCACATACTCACATTCCTCAGCTGCATGGTGAGCTGCTACCCGTCTGTCTGTCTGTTTGGCTCGTTCCATGCTGCATTTCTTTTTTTCTCAAATAGGTTTTTTATTGGAGAATTATTTGAGTTACACTTGTTAAGGCTGCAAGTAAAGAATACAGAATCTTATTATTGTTCTCCAGATTTTACCAGTTAAAAGGATAGTGCACCCAAAAATGAAAATTCAGCCATTATCTACTCACCCATATGCCGAGGGAGGCTCAGGTGAAGTTTTAGAGTCCTCACATCACTTGCAGAGATCCAAGGGGAGAGGAGGTAGCAACACAACTCCACCTAATGGAGGCTGACGGCGCCCCAGATTCAAACGTCCAAAAACACATAATTGAAACCACAAAATATCTCCATACTGCTCGTCCGTAGTGATCCAAGTGTCACTTGTTGTGTTGCTACCTCCTCTCCCTCAGCATATGGGTGAGTAGATAATGGCTGGATTTTCATTTTTGGGTGCACTATCCCTTTAAACACAACACATAAACAGGTGGATCAGGGAAGAAAGAAAATACACAATACACATATTAAGGCAAAAAAACAAAACAGAACAATAATAATTATGATTATAATAATAATAAATAAATAAAATAAACAGAAAACAGTAATATAGGGCCACCTGATCCAATTACCACCCCCGCCCACACACACACGTGGTTACGTTTAGCCGACACACACACATGTGGTTACGTTTAGCCAACACACACACACATACACACACACACACACACACACACCCAAAGGGTCGTCTGCTTGCTCATCAGAGAAAGAGAGAAAGGTCAGTACAAGGTGCAGGATTTTGGACTGGAGTTCCTATGTTTGACTCTTAATGTCAAGATATCTAATAAAGGGGCTCCAGATGCGATCAAAGTGGTGTGACTTATCTCTTAAAGAAAACCTTAATTCTTCTATGTGTAAAGTGTTTAAGCTCAGTGAGCCAAGACTGTAAAGCGGGGAGCTGTGGTTCCTTCCAGAGAGTCAGCTATTAGGCAGCTATTAGTCCATATGAGAGAAACTGTTGTTCATACTTTGATAGTATGAGCGACTGATCTGAAACCCCAAGTATCAGAATATGTCAGAATTTGATCCCAGGCTGTGACAACGACCATCCTTGAACCTCTCTGACTGTGTGACGTAGGACCACTGTGTTAGAGCCACCACCAAAGATATGGTCACGTTTCTTTGCCGCTGGCCGTCTTCAGTCTGGGACAGACGAAGATCACACAGTGTGTTTGACAGAATCAGCACCTTGAAGTCGTCTCACTAAAGCCCGGTGCACACTCTTAGTTTTATCAGAGTTAATCTGGTGTTCAGTCACTCTGATATAATTCTGATGACTCTCTGACGTCCAATGATCTGGTTCATGTGACAGCATTGTCACTGGTCAGCACAAGCCTATGGCATTATACATTGTGTAAATTAGCTTAGCAGCTAGCGGAGTTTCCCTCTACTCATATGACGCCAGGATAAATCACACAGGACTTAAAGTTCAGCTGGTGAACGTCTTTGATTTAGTTTCATCCACAGGTCTGTGGTGCTTTGGCGTCTCTGGTGATGTGGTCGCCCGCTGACATCAGTCCGATCAGCTGCTCCTGTGCGCTCAGCTCGTAGGTGGAGCTCAGACTCAAAGTGCTTTGGTGATATTTTAATGTCTGTGTGACTGGAGGTGCAGATTACTGCTGACTGTCACCTGAGCCGTCTGGAGTTTCTGTAAAGTGGTTCAGAAGCTCAGTGATGTCATCATGTTACATCACATGGTGTTTAACGCGTTGACGCTGACAGCCTTAAAATGAACACACAGATGTGCAGACGGCTTCCTGTCTCTCCTGAGGATGAGCATCAGTCAGCTGATAAACTCACAGTGTTTATATAAAGATTGTTTCTGTAGTTTTAATTCTGGAGGTGACTCTGACTAACTCCTGGAGCTGAGGGATGTCTCACTGTATCTGACGCAGTTTTTCTGTGTCATGATAAAACTAGACGACGTGTTACTGACTCAACAGTTACAGTAAATGTGGTCGAGGGCGTAGATCCCAGCCTGAGCTGAAGTTGGAGGTTTTCCCATTCACTTCAGTACAGTCAGTGTTTTAGTGGAGCAGCAGCTGGTGGACGCCAGAGGAACTGCAGCCGGAAATAATCAGGGTTAATCAGCCGGAGGGTTCCTGAGATGATCTGACCTGAAGTCTGCACAGAGTCGAGTTAAATCATCATGTTCTCACCTGTCAGTCATGGTGACATCACAGCCATCAGCCCCCTGTGTTGGTAGGAGGTGGGCGGAGCTAAGTGCTGGTTTGTGTCTGGACTCGAGGATCGTTACCATGACGAGCTGCAGCAGAGAGACAAACGAGCTTCGTTACAGATTAAAGCTTTGATTTGATTACAGCTCAGTGTGTGTGTGTGTGTGTGTGTGTGTGTGTGTCAGCTCAGTGTGTGTGTGTGTGTGTGTGTGTGTGTGTGTGTGTGTGTGTGTGTGTGTGTGTAAAGGCCTGACTCAGACTGTGCTGCCAGTTAACCAGCTGCCCACTCAGCATCTACAGGTGTCACACACACACACACACAGCCACTCTCCCAAATTAACCGTTAATCATAAACGGTACAAAAACGATGAGTCATGAGTTTCCTCGTCTCTGCTCAGAGCCTCTCACACACACACACACACGCACAGTAATCATTCCTTCAGTCAGCTGTTTTCGTTCTGCTGATGTTTGTGGGAGTCGAGACGTTCAGATCAAAATATTTTATTCTGACACGTCATGTGATGAAATGGATTTTTTAACGATGATTAAGAGTCGCAGCAGTGCAGCAACACGTCTGTTCACCTGTTTCCTGTTTGATTCAGCAGATCTGTGCAGACTGTCTCTGCCTCAGTCTCCATTCAAACCATCAATCACTGTTATTGATCAGTTAAAGGTTCAGTCTGTGACGCTCTGAGCTTTGATACAGCAGCAAACATCTGTCACACGTCTTTCCACCACAGTCAGTGCAGGTAGGTTTATTAAACACAGTTAAACCTGCAGAGTCTTTCTCACTGTCAGTAGATCAGAGCTGTGCACACGTAAACCTCTGTGTTGTTTTACTGGTGTGTCACATTCAGTGTCACAGACAGGCTGGAGAACAGGTTAGTAAACAGCAGAAAGCATCAGGAGGTCAGTGAACATGTTTTACTTCTTTTAATGTCTTTTATTTATTCGGTCTCTCAAACTCAGACTGATTTGAAACGTTTGAACTCATCCTCACTGTGACCTCGTCACATGTCCACGTTTGGTCATGGACTTTCCACGTCCACATATGACGTCCAAGGTACCCTGGGTGTGTTGGTTGTTGACGTTCTGGGACGCCGTGTCAACTTCAGCCTGTTACATGCATTGTCTGTTTTCAAAATACACTTCTGTTTTCACAGGAAATGTACAGTTTGCATACAGTCTCTTTCAAAATAAAAGCACTTCGTCAGTACAACACCACCAACTGATGTTTATTGCCTTCAACAAAACACACACATGTGGTTACGTTTAGCCGACACACACACACGTGATTACATTTAGCCAACACACACACACACACACACACACGTGGTTACGTTTAGCCAACACACACACGTGGTTACGTTTAGCCAACACATACACGTGGTTACATTTAGCCAACACACACACATGGTTACATTTAGCCAACACACACGCACGTGGTTACGTTTAGCCAACACACACACACACGTGGTTACATTTAGCCAACACACACACA
>NW_026082429.1:0-9174 GCF_006386435.1 Epinephelus moara | reverse complement strand
ACGTGGTTACGTTTAGCCGACACACACATACGTGGTTACGTTTAGCCGACACACACATACGTGGTTACGTTTAGCCGACACACACACACGTGGTTACGTTTAGCCGACACACACATACGTGGTTACGTTTAGCCAACACACACACGTGGTTACGTTTACGAAAAGAACAGGGTTTGGCTTTACAATCTTACAGGAGGTGAACACCGGCCTCCTGGGTGAAAGTCAGTGGTTGTTGGACCCATCCACCCCTCCCACCTGCCGTACTTGGACTTTTTGACGCCTTAACTTATGTGGTTGTCCCGTGGCGTTTGCCCCTGACACTGCTGAGCCCGTATCATGCTGATATGAAAGGACAGTTCTTTTGTCGGTGTCTGATGCTGGGAGTCAGTGACCAAGTGTCGTATTCAGCGACATCGGAGTGAGAGCGGGTTGTTAAATATTGTTTGTCAGAGGAGGACGGTATTTTGTGGTGGCAGGGTCGACAGGCGTGAGTTTGTGTGATAAATGTTTGTCTGTAGCTTTAAGAAGATTTTAACCCTTTCAGGACAGACAGACTTTAACTCCATATGTTTACCCTCCTGCTCTGCACCGAGTGTCTCTGCACCGTGTCTCTGCACTGAGTGTCTCTGTGGACTCTAACAGACCTCCTAAGGACTCTGAGACTCTGACTGATCTCAGAGTCCTTAGGATGACGTGTCGTCTGACTGATGAGATGAAAGTTAACGATCAGACCGGTTCATTAAGTCTTGATGAATGAGGTCACAGCTCCGTCTTGTTTTATCATATTATTGTTTGATTATCAGTCGCTCACATCTCTGTCTGATAATCACACTTTAATGAGATCCAACAGCTTCGACGGGATCAGCAGGAAGTGTCGCTCCTCACTCCGCTCTGATTTTCCAACCTGATGATCAAGTTTATGAGCTGAGGATCTTCATCTTCCTCATCATCTTCATCATCCTCATCATCTTCTTCTTTACAGTATCATTATCAGTTTACAGAGTGATAGGTGCAGTGACTGTGATGACTCATACACATCAGGTCATCACATCTAGATTCCTTTTTTCTCTGTCTGATGTTTGTCTCTGACGTAAAGTGATCAGTAAATCTTAAAATGCAGGTTTCCAACACATTGATTTATTTGTGGCGTATCTGCTGCCACGTTTTGATTTTCTCATTTTGGAGCTGGACTGTTCATCCTGTGGGCGCAGATGGAGCAGCAGAGCGTCAGGAGAAGTGAAAATGAAACTATGTCGTTCGTTGTGCTGAATCACCTCTGATCGGATCGACTGACCGATTTTCCACCTGTGATTCAAAACTCAAACTGCTGCTGAGGACGGACAGAAGACTTCTACCTGTGCTGCATTCAAGGACCTGCAAAAATCTCTGAGTTTGGTGAGGAGATATAAGCCCCTTTCACACTTCCTGTTCAAGGTGGTGATGAGTTCAGGTGCAACTTTTTGTCCAGGACACGGTGACCTCAGACGACCCAGCAGGGAGCCTCCGTCACAGCTAGTTCTCTGAAGTCAGTTTGGTGTGTTTGGACCTTTAGGCCTGAAATATTGTCTGTGATCTGTAAAATGATCGATTTCTCCTCCATATTTATCACAGACGGATATTCATGGAAGAAGGGAAAGATACCTGCCAGCTGTGAGTGGTTGTTCCTCCTCACATGACAAGTGTCTGTCTGTTTTCTACAGAATGGCAAGGCGGTTGTGCCACCTTGCCATTCTGTAGGAAAGGTACAATCATGGAATGGGGGGACAGAGTTGTCTCACCTTTAAGGCAGCATTGGAGGTAGAAACAGAACCGAAAAAATGTCTGTATGAACGAGACAGCTGACAGGACGGAACCATGGACGCCATGAATGTGACGTTTTAATGACATGTAATGTGTGTGACCCACCACAGGAGATTTAAAAAGCAGCTGTTAGCAGTTAGCAGCCAACTCAAAGAGGAAGAACAGCAGCTGTTAGCATTTAGCAGCTAACTCACAGAAGAACAGCAGCTGTTAGCATTTAGCAGCTAACTCACAGAAGAACAGCAGCTGTTAGCAGTTAGCAGCTAACTCAAAGAAGAAGAACAGCAGCTGTTAGCATTTAGCAGCTAACTCACAGAAGAACAGCAGCTGTTAGCAGTTAGCAGCTTCAAAGAGGAAGAACAGCATCTGTTAGCAGTTAGCAGCTACCTTGAAGAACAGCAGCTGTTAGCAGCTAACTCAAAGAGGAAGAACAGCGGCTGCTGGCAGTTAGCAGCTAACTCAAAGAACAGCAGCTATTAGCAGTTAGCAGCTAATTCACAGAAGAACAAGAGCTGTTAGCAGTTGGCAGCTAACTCAAAGAAGAAGAACAGCAGCTGCTAGCAGTTAGCAGCTAACTCAAAGAGGAAGAACAGCAGCTGCTAGCAGTTAGCAGCTAACTCGAAAAACAGCAGCTGTTAGCAGTTAGCAGCTAACTCAAAGAGGAAGAACAGCAGCTGTTAGCAGTTAGCAGCTAACTCAAAGAACAGCAGCTGTTAGCAGTTAGCAGCTAATTCACAGAAGAACAAGAGCTGTTAGCAGTTGGCAGCTAACTCAAAGAGGAAGAACAGCAGCTGTTAGCAGTTAGCAGCTAATTCAAAGAGGAAGAACAGCAGCTGTTAGCAGTTAGCAGTTAGCAGCTAACTTGAAGAACAGCAGCTGTTAGCAGTTAGCAGCTAAGTCAAAGAAGAAGAACAGCTGTTAACAGTTAGCAGCTAATTCAAAGAAGAAGAACAGCAGCTGTTAGCAGTTAACAGTTAGCAGCTAACTCAAAGAAGAAGAACAGCAGCTGTTAGCAGTTAGCAGCTAACTCAAAGAAGAAGAACAGCAGCTGTTAGCAGTTAGCAGCTAACTCAAACAATAAGGTCCAGGAGCTCCTTACCCTCCGAGCAGAGGAGATCAGCCGCCATATAACAGGGACGCTAAATGATTGTTATTGTTTATAAAGAGCTGCTGACACGTATGTTATATGTCACACTAGAGGCTGACACTGTTGTGTTACATGTCACGCCTCTTTTGACTCTGTGATGTTATCATGCTGTCTGACATCACACACTGGAGCCACATGATGCCGCCGTCGTTTGGTTCTCCAAGAAGGTCTACAGACACATAAACACAGACAGTTAATGATGAAAAGGTGAAGATGAACTCAGGTGATGTCATCAGGTCTCCTTCATCAAAGTCCGTCATGTTTCACGTCCATTTATTGACAGTTAATAAACGTCTGATTTATGACGTGATGTTTTAGTTTCTGTGTTTAGATCCTGAGACAGTCGTCAGCTCTGAGACAGACATCCAGTCAGTTTAGGGAGTGGTGTGTGTGTCTGTGTGTGTGTGTGTGTGTGTGTGTGTGTGTGTGTGTGTGCGTGTGTGCGTGTGTGTGTGTGTGTTATTAATAAATGATGGTTGTCATGGGAGACGCCCATTAAGAGCAGATTTTAGAGGGAGAGAAGAAACACAGATATGAGAGACACAGAGACACAGACAGATAACACAGCTGTCTGTGTCTCTGTCTCTCTGTGTCTCTCTCAGGAGCACTGTTATCTGTCTGTGTGAGACAGAGACAGAGGACCAGTTTGAATTTTAGACCTTCAGAGTGAGGACTTTTTTATTTTATTTTTGGGGACATTTTTGTGGAGTGAAGTTTTGACTGTGTTCACGTCTTATGAGTGTTTTTTTGATGTCCGCCTCTCGTCCGTCTCTCAGAGCAGAAACAGTCTCACTCTGAAACGTCTCCTGGTAGTTTATTTCTGATTTGTCCTTGTCCACAGTGGATGTGACACAAACAGCAGAAATATGTTCACTGTTGTTGGAAACATTTCAGCCGTTGGCGCCGGCAGACGAGTGGATACACCGAGTAAAGAGAGACCAGTCATCCAGGGATTAGACCGTACCGAACCTTCTCTCCCTCTGAGCTGCAGTTAATGAGGCTCTCAGTGTTTGTTAGTCAGATGAAAATACCCACAATCCCTCAGGAGAAAATTAACCGCTCCACCTCTCCAGAGATTAGACCAAACACAGAACTGCGGGAAGCTGCTCTCTGTGAAAAAAAAGAAAAAGAAAACTGTCAGTCTTAATTATTATTATCACCATTTAATGACTTTATATTATATTTACATTTTTACATCCTTATTTATGTGCTACAGACACGTCCCCATGGATCAGACTATTCTCTGAGCTTCTAATAACATGCACCCTCCAGAGATTAGACTGGACCGAGATTTGTTGTTCATTATTGAAGATATTTAGGTCATCATTTTCACCATCCAGATCCACAACACACGAGAGCTCATCCTCTGAGATGACTGAGCCTGTTTCCAAGTGATAGACTCGTCCCGTTGGACTGGTCTGTTCTCGGTTGGTGTCTGTAATGGGAACTGGCAACAGTAGGCATTGAGCAATGGATCAAAATAATCTGCTGTCCAGGGAGTAAACCAGACCAAAACTCACACACCTCCCTGTGGAAACGTCAGGCCACCAGTGAGTAAAGTTTAGGTACAGACTAATCCCTGGACAGTCAGGGTGTGATCGCTTTTATGGCTGTGTGGTGTAACTGTAAATGTTTGGATGTCTGACTCTGAACTCAACTTTGGGGCTGAAAAACAAATCAGACGTCAAACTAACAAAACACGTATTCTTTGTTTTACAGGTGTGTGACGGGACAACACGCTATTATCCCCAACTCACATATCGCTGCCTCTTCAGTGGACTTTTGATGACTACATATGACGTGCTAGGTATTCTGGGTGTGTCTGTTGTTAACTTTCAGGTACGGCGTGTTAAGCCCGATACACACTGTGTGATCTTCGTCTGTCCCAGACTGAAGACGACCAGCGGGAAAGAAACGTGACGATATCTTTGGTGGTGGCTCTAAAATGTTGGTCCTACGTCACACAGTCAGAGATGTTCAAGGATGGTCGTTGTCATGGTCTGTGATCAAAGACAGCCTGGGATCAAATTCTGACAGTGTGATGCTGTCACCACAGTCTGCTAACCAACCAATAGAAATGCAGCGTGAAATGAGCCAATCAAACAGACAGACAGATCGCAGCTCGCCATGGAGGCAAAACTAAAGCGTAATGATCGCGTAAAGAAGGACGAAGCATGGAAGGAAATAGAGACGGAGTTACAGCTGCTAGGTGTCTCACCTGGCAGCTGTAACTCCGCCTCTATGTTGTATTTTAGAACACACACACACACACACACACACACACACACACACACACACACACCACAGTATATAGTGCCCACAAAACTCAGATTACTGTAGGACATTTAGTAATATTTTTCTGACATTTTATTATTCTAATTAATGATAACAATAGTTTTATTCATTGTATTAATATGAGCCACTATGTTTAACCGTCACAGTTGGAGCAGTAATAACCCTGCAGTATCCTTGTGAAGCAGTGACATCGTACGTCGTAGCCTGTGATTCAGTCGGTGCTGTCATCGCACAGTCTGCTGACATCACACTGGATGTTTGTTAGCTCCATGTGACGCAGTGTAGCTGCACTAAACTTATCAGACTGATCAGATCTCACAGTCTGTCGGAGGATTTAATTTGTCTGTTAGATTCATTATGTTTTAACTTTTGTTTCAGAGGAAATGAAATGAACCATTTCTGCTTATTAGATGCAGTTTTTGTTCAAATAAACTCACACTTTGTATTTACGTTTATTTCTTTGTGCAACAAAGGCACGTGGTTGGGTTTGTCTCAACATTCATACAGTACAGTAGGTGAACAGCGGGCTCCTGAGTCAAAGTCAGAGTTGTTGGACCCATCGACCTCTCCTGCCTCATAGGAACTTTGCAGCTCCTTAAGTTATGTGTTTTCCTGCAGTGTTTCAAAGTGACGCTGTCCAGTGGGGCATCGTGCCGCCATGACACGATGGCTTTGCTTGTCGGTGTCTGATGCAGAAACCACTGACCAAGTTTGAGTTAGAACGGGTTTTAGATGGAAGCTGAAGTTCTACTGATGTTTGAGACATTTTAACTCCTCCTCCTCACTTCTCTGTAGATTTCCTAATTTCTCCTCCTGCTCATCGATTGGCTGAATATTAATGTCATCTGTATGAACGAGAGCAGAGGAAACACACTGTCTCATGTCATTTCAGTCACACACACACACACACACACACAAGCACACACACACACACACACACACACTCACACACACACACACAAACACACACACACTCGCCTGTCCTATCTGTGGACCTCCAGCCAATTAGCTAATGGCTCGTTAAGGACTTCGTCCATTAGAGCTTCTAATCAATCAATTAAGCGAAACAGACGAGGATTCAATTGATTTGATTCGGCTCTGCTATTGATCACATGGTGCGGTCACCACGGCAACCACATGGGACAGAAATGATGATGAGGCTGAGTCAGCAGGACATCTGTGTGTGTGTGTGTGTGTGTGTTACCACAGTAACAGCTTTCCTAATAAAGCACACAGTGATGTGTGATAAAAACTGAAGTGTAATCTGAGGTCACAGATTGAAGTGAAACACCTGTTACCTCGTAAGCGGCTGCTCTCGTGCTCTGTTCATGCATATACCTACGAAAAGTAATAAGTAACGTAAAGTAAAAGTAAATAATTTGTATGTAAGCCACAGAATCATGAGTCATAATTTGAGTGTAAACCCTCAGAAGGCTGCGATGACGAGATGAATGTGCTGAGGAGAGCAACGAAGGAAAGAGACAGGTTGAGGTGGACTGACACAAACACAGGACTTCCTCCCAGGACATAAGTGTTTGTGTCCCGTTTGAAACCAAGTGAACTCTAAGTGGAGGTCTGTCATCAACATGTTTCTTTTTCTAAACCTACACGCTAACAAATACTGTAAATTTACTGTGGATTCACGACAGTATTTTTAATTGTAAAATATTGTTACATTTTCATTTGTGTGTAAATTAATAGTTAGATGTGGTTGGTCACCACAACAGTACATATCTGTAATTTATCATTATAAAACAGTGTTTTCTGTTGTGGTGGAAATACGCTGCATCATTCCTGCAACTCCAGTTGTTAACGACAACATCATACTGACGAGGCTGATGTTTCTGTGGTGATGCTCACACTCTTAATGTGTCACACTGCTCATACTTCTCTTTTTTAAGTGACGAGATGTGACTGGATGTTCCTCAACATGGATGTGGACGGTTTGTACATTTTCCATATGTGCACCAATGTGCTGACGGGAGTAAAGAGGGAGGGGATCCCCAGCAGTCTGTTTTGGAGGCAGATTGGGGTGAATTGGTCACAAAGCACAGGATTTTCCCCAGAAGGTCATTGTTCGTGTCCCGTGTGAGCTTTTAGTGAACACTGAGTCATTTTAAGGTACACCCTCACTCTAACAGTCTTTCTCTAACAGTCACTGTGCTTGCTTTAACCTACAGTCTGTAACTTTGTGTTACTTATGTAACGTTCCATTAACGACGTAACATCATTCATGGGCACTAATTTGTAGAATATCATACAAAGTTTTGTATGAAGATACTTTGCTTCAGTGGTGTGCATGATCAGAGAAGTACATGTGGAACCAAGGAGGTAACGTTAGCTTATCTCCAGAAACTGTTTCCAGTTTTGTCTGTTTGATCACTGACGTGCTGACGTTTCAGTTCATGTTTCATCAGGTCAGGTTTCTAAAATCAGCAAAGCCAGATCTTTTATTAGCTAGCTCGAGCTTATTTTAGCCATAGAAGCTAACAGCAAAGTTCAGGTGTTGTTACGAACATCTGTAAAGGTGTTTAAGATTATTGTTGTTTATTTAACTTTGAAATAAGATTTAAAGTTTAGAAATTCTTACATATACAAGCTGATCTGGTAACAGCACACACGTTTACAGCCTTTTATAACCTCAGACTCAAAATTATGTTAACATTATTAATAGGGCTGTCAACATTAATGCATTAATCATGATACAATTAGGAGCCAAACATAACACATTTTCTTCTTCTTCTTCTTCTTCTTCTTCTTCTTATTATTATTATTATTATTTATTTATTTGTTGAGATTAAAAAGAAGGGATTAAATATTTCATTACCTTTTGTAACTGAACAGTAGCATGCAGGCATAAAGGCTACTGTGACATTACTGTAAAGCCACAGTTATCCTCCTGTCATATACTGTAATCCAATATGAAGTTAAAATAAATTACAGTAAAATCACTGTAAAATACTGCTAACATGCAGATATCTCTGCTGCAGCACTTCACTCTTCTTTACATTCAAATTCTTTACAGTCTACGTAACATTAACTATGTAACATCATTCCTGTGGCTCAGATTTATTAGATATCATACTGACTATGAAACAGAATTTATCTTGTAGGTTTTCTGCAGCCATCACGTCCTCATAATGTTGGTCCTCACAAACACCTGAGAACCAGAACAAACAAACACAAAGTGTTAGCGTCCAACTCCTGAAAAACACAGTGGAGCAGTTTTGTCTGCTGGTGTTTGAACACAGCTTCATCAGCAGAAGGTTTAGCTCTCTGTCTGTAGTCCAGTGGGCCTGATGCCACCAAATTAATGAGACTTTATGGGCAACAGTCCCAGAGTTAAAACACACACACACACACACACACACACACACGTCTTCACAAGTCATTGCTCTCATTGTGTGTCTGTGTTGTATTGTCGTATTGTTGCTGCCTGTGCTGATAAAACTACAGCTCACTGATGCTGAAAACAACATGTGAAACATGTGACGTGATGTCATCGACAAACAAACTGACAGTTCACTTCCTGTTTAACTCACAAACGTTTATTTATTCCCCAAAATGATTTGGACCTGGACGGTGATACAGACACACCAAACGCTGTCATGAGATCAGAGGAACGAAACCACACAGAGAGTTTTATTACCTCCAGTTTGTGCCTCACACTGAGGATCATTTCAGATAAGTGGAAACACCTCAGCGTAACACAACGTTGTTTCATTTGTCGTTATATAAAATATGGTGCAGCCAGTGAACAACAATAAAATAAAGCCTGTTAATAATAAACTGTATTTACAGAACACGTTTCATACAAGAGACGCAGCTCTAAGTGTTTCACAGTGAAGACGCAACACAAAAGCAAAATGAACAACAAGATTAGACAATAAACAGTCGATGATGAACCAAATATGTAAGTGAAGGGAAAAATG
>NW_026082428.1:0-1000 GCF_006386435.1 Epinephelus moara | reverse complement strand
CATAGGGAGCAATGTGGGGTTCAGTGTCTTGCTCAAGGATACTTCGACACACAGAGTGGAGGAGAGAGGTATCAATCCACTCATCAAACTCTTATAGACAAAGCAAATGAGTGCATTTCTACAAAACTTTGCCTTTAACATAAGTAATCATCGTTGTTTAATTATGTCTGACAGTCACCGATTTTATTTACGGCTGGTATTTGCCAACATAAGAGAAGTTAACTATTTTCCCTCACCCAGAAGGTGATAATGTCCCACTCATCTATCCCAAACTGGAGGATAGAGGTCTCTCCCAGTATGTCCACCAGCTCCCACTCTCCACTGGCTTCCAGGTAACGCTTTGAGTTTCCAGACATCTCCTTAAAGGTCAGGGCTGGACCAACCCTCACATCCCTTACTGTGAAAGAGAAAAAGACAATGAGACAGTGAGAACTAGCCAGACAGTTCTCCAGAAACAACACCATTATGTAAATAAATAAGTTAGCTAAAAGTAACAACTGATTGATTACACAATGATCTATATTTTTGTCCTCTTTTTCCTTTTGTGTTTATTGTTATTCCCTGCAACAATGCTAAAAGTGCAACAAGTGTAGCAAATGACTGGATGAGTTTATGACACCGTAAATGTAGTGAAGCCTTTTCTTACTGGTGTGCATGTAGGAGCCAAATGTAAATGTGCAATTCTGCACGTCAAAAGGAAAACTGAAGATCTCCAGGTTGCAGGCTGAGACGAGCCGAAGCATCCTGTCCCAGCGGATGTGACCTGTGTGGTTGACGTAGACGTAAGGACACGCTTGGGAAACATCGTCATCCACACTGGGAGGGTTGGAGGAGCCGGGATGAAAAAGAAGAAATACAAAGAAACACAATGACAGAAGAAACACATTAAGATGATATTTAAATGACACCCATGAGGAAACAAATTACTTTCAAAATGAATATGATTATTTTCTCTCAGCTTCCCCTGCTGGATTGTCAGACATGTTTTAACAGGGAAATA
>NW_026082427.1:0-2000 GCF_006386435.1 Epinephelus moara | reverse complement strand
AATCTGGCTGTTCTGCTCCTCACACTTCAAAACCTCCTGCCAGAGTTGAGCAGTGAACAGTCCATGGTGTGGATGTTTGGAGTCTCTGATGATGTTATTGGCTCTTGTCAGACAGTGTTTGCATCCGATGTCCAGGATGGAGGGAAGAGAAGTCTCAACAATTTAAATGAAATAATAAATAATCCAAAATCCAAATGAAAAAAACCCCATAGGCTTCTTGACAAGGGAACCAGGGAGATGCCAACTTCTGTGTCGGCCTGCAGCAAAATGTCAGAAGTCTGTAATGGTCATTCAAAAAAGGAAACTATAGGACCGATTTGACGCTAGTTAGCCA
This sequence comes from Epinephelus moara, assembly GCF_006386435.1. Classification (NCBI taxonomy): domain Eukaryota; kingdom Metazoa; phylum Chordata; class Actinopteri; order Perciformes; family Serranidae; genus Epinephelus; species Epinephelus moara. The sequence goes on along the minus strand of NW_026082427.1, from coordinate 1,666 downwards.
GTTAGCACATTAACAACACAATCCAATGTTGAAAGAACACAGCATATTTACCATGTGCCAGTGCAATATGTAGCACAGGTAGATGGACCTGCCTGCTTGGCATCACTGCCTGACGCACCTCCGACGGTGCCTTTGCGCCAGCTGCAGGGTCATCAGCCAGGAGCCACCCTTCACTGATGTTTCGCTCCATTAATCCACAGCGATAGGGACGTCTCCCTACCGCTCCCTGCAGCTGGCCCTAAGATCCCTGTTTCCCCTACGATTTGTCCTTTCTGCGAAGCCAGAGCCAGAAACTCCCCTGCTCTGCCTCCTCGGCAATGTCCCTGATGGCCCTCTTCAGCTTGGCTCCACTAATGCCCAAGGACTTAAATAGGCGCTGGGCTGATGCTCCTGTGTAGCCTCTGCTCCCAACCTCCACTGGGAATGTGAACGCCCTCCACCCAGCTTGTGAGCATGCTGCTGCCAGCTCTGCATACCTGTCCTTCTTCCTCTCGAAGGCAGCCTCCATTCCATCCACCCACGGGATGGTCAACTCGATCATGAAGACCGTCTTGGTGAGGGAAGACCAGATGACGATGTCAGGTCGCAAGGAGGTTGAGGTGATCTCCAGAGGGAACCTAAGCAGCTGGTTGAGGTCAGCCATTAGGTTCCACTCCGCTCCAGGAGTCATGAGGGACCAAGCCCTAGTGGTGTTGGACAGGCCCTGGTCTCCCTGTCTAACAAAATGGATGCGTCTCTGTGAAGGTACTGTGCTGTCCTTATTCACCTCAAGCCTGCGTGCTTCCAGGATCTCAGCGATCTTTCGCAGGACCCGGTCGTGGTGCCATCTATACCGGCCCTGCATTAACGCTGACTTGCAGCTAGAGAGGATGTGCTGCAGACTTGGGTTCTGGGAGCCGCACAGCTGGCAGCTCTCCTCAGTACCGTACCAGAGGTTGATGTTCTGGGGGCTTGGAAGGGTGTCATCAGTTGCCCTGATCATAAAGCTGAGGCGTGCTTGTGGTATCCGCCACATGTCAGCCCAGGTGACGGATCGCTTGATCACCACCTCTCAGGCTGTCCACCTCCCTTGCTGACGCTGGCCAACTGCCTTGATCTTGTAGGACTCCTCCTCCATCCTCACCACCTCAGAGATTACCAGGTCCTGTCTCTCCTTCACATTGGCTTTGGACCACATCTTGGCCGCGGGACCCCAGCCAAGACCAGTCCTGCCTGGTTGCAAGACTCCCATGATCTCCTGGTGCTTCAACCGGCTAATGGCTTGATCCACTGTTTGCACTGCGTCCCACTTACGTCCTGTTCGAACCTGAGCCCTGGCGTTTCTAATGGTTGGATCGGGTGAGTCTCTGAGTTGGAACACGAGTCTCACCTTCTCCTGTTTGTAGCCCAGGCTGATGGATTTCAGTGGTAGCGTTAGCATGTTTTTGCCAAACAGTGCCACGTTGGACAGGCACCGTGGGAGGCCAAGCCATTTGCGGATGAAGTTGTTTGCTTTGGCATCCATCCGCATTGCCGCTGAAGCTGTGATGTCACTCAGCTTTAATGGCCACATCACCCGTTGGTAGAGGGTGTGCTGGTAACACCAGACCTTAAATTTCCCTGGAAGGTTACTCTGGTTGATCTTCCTCAGGCCGTCCACCAGCTGGGATGTCACCGTGGCAACCAT
>NW_026082426.1:0-1000 GCF_006386435.1 Epinephelus moara | reverse complement strand
GGCTGAGTAGCATTCCTGGAGGCCTGGAACAAAACTGCTGGGGGATGAAAAAGATGTCAGCATATGAAAACTAATTTCCTATTATATTATTTAACATGGTACTGGTAGATGGACCTGCGCTTGTATAGCGCCTTTCTAGTCTTTTATTCCAACCTGGTCTCATTCCAAAGCCGTGAATAGTGGCACTTTGGCAGCAAAATCCCTCCTTTCAGGTCGTCAACTTAAGTTAAGGGAGCAAAAAGTCTGAGTAAAGCCGGTGGGAGGGGTGGTAGATGGGTTCAACAACCATTGACTTTAACTCAGGAGACTGGTGTTCGCTTTCCCATTGAATGTAATGCTAAACCCTGTTGTTTTTTTCTAAGCCTAACCAACGTGCATTGTGTTCGCTCAACATAACCATGTCTGTGTGTTGTTGAAGGAAAAAAAAGTCAAATCGTGGTGTTGTACCAAAGTAGTAAGATTATTTTGAAATAGACAGTATGCAAACTGTGCATTTCCTGTGAAAATTGAAGTGTATTTTGAAAACACACAATGCATGTAACAGACTGAATTTGACACGGAGTCCCAGGATATCAACAACCGACACACTGAGGGTACCTGACATGTCATATGTTGACGTGCAAAGTCCATGACCAAACGTTGATATGTGACGAGGTCAGAGTGGGAATGCGTTGCTTTCATCCACTCAAAGCACTTTTACACTACAAGTTACATTCACCCATTCACACACATTCACCCACTGGCGGCTGAGAAATGTCAGGTTCACTATCTTGCCCAAGGATACTTTGACATGCAGACTAGATGAGGTGGGGATCGTATCTCTGATCTTCCCATTATTGGATGCTTCCTGAGCCTCAGCTGCTTGTATCATATGCAAGTACAGCTGTAAAGTATACTATTATAATTATGCAATAAATGAAAGCTACTACTGTCTCCATAAATTCCACTTACAGCGCAACATAAATGATCAACACTTCACTCAGACTTCATGTGGGCTATG
>NW_026082425.1:0-1114 GCF_006386435.1 Epinephelus moara | reverse complement strand
GCCGGACGCCAGAGCACAACGCAGCAATTCAGCACAGAGCAGATCGTGCCGGGCAGGAAGTCGTGCAGAGTTCATTTCACCCCACTGACACCATGGAAGAGGAGATATTAATCATGGAGGTGCACCGAGATGTCTTCCGGTGGAGCTGCACTGCTCCACACAGCAAATGCAGCCGGTGGGTGTTGACGGACGGCGGAGCACGCAGCGGATAACCAGCGCTGCCGTTCTGCAACGGACACGTATCCAGTAGAATTCCGGCGTAAGTAGGGCGGGTGGTGGATGGGTCCAACAACCACTAACTTTCACCCAGGAAGCCGGTGTGCGCTTCCCGTAAGATTGTAAAGCCAAACCCTGTTCTTTTGTCCTAAACCCAACCACCTGCTTTTGTTGCCTAAACCCAACCACATTGCAAGAGTTGGCAAAATGTAACCATGTGCATTTGTTGCTTATAAAAAAAACAACCCATCAATTTCCAGTGTTGTACCGACATAGCACATTTATTTTGAAAGAGACTGTATGCGAACTGTACATTTCCTGTGAAAATGGAAGTGGATGCACCCAGCACCCAGGGTACCTTGCGCATCATATGTCGACATGGAAAGTTCATGACCATCGATATGTGAAGAGGTCGAAGTGAGTTAGCATTGTCCACTAGATGTTGAATACATCAGCCTCCTCAGGAAATGTGAACAACAAGGGCAGAGAGAAACAGACACACTTGCTGTTTCAGAGTTCCAGGTGAATTTAAAAACGCCACTGCCATAGATGTTTGCTAAGGTAATGCCAGAGGCTGGCTGCGGTCAGGGGGTCTGCCCATTGGTCCGACAGCCCATTATTCCAACAACCCATTGTTCCGACCATATTAAATCCAAATCATCATGATGCCCTGTGGTTAAGGTCTGGTTAGGTTTAGGCACAAAAACCACTTGGTTGGGTCGTCTCTGAACTGAGCTGACGTGCTGACGTATTGCGGTAAGCGAGTTGTGTCATTTCCGGTGTTTCTGTGACAGCGTCTCTGTACTGCTCTGGTGAATTCTGCTAGCCTGCTTTCTCACTTCAGTTGCTTTAACGTCTACTTCATGTCTTAACCCACAGTGGTTCTGTTTAAGCACTT
>NW_026082424.1:1285-2201 GCF_006386435.1 Epinephelus moara | reverse complement strand
GGACTATGCGTCGTTCGGGCCCATAGGGTTAAAAAGCCTGTAATCGTAACAACTGTGTGGCACAAACTCAGTGCTTTGGTTATAAATAATGTCGGGCTCGGTTCGGGTTCAAACAGAAATATGCGGCTGTGCCGCACTCTAACACACACACACACAAACACACGGAAAACCGGACATTATCAGTTTATAAAAAAAACCCGGACACCCCGGAGGGGACGTGAAAAGTGGACATGTCCGGGCAAAAGAGGACGTTTGGTCAGCCTAACGCCGTTAACGTTACCTAACACAAAGAGAAATGTTAACGGCTCATATCTCCTCTGACACGCCACATACCTGCGTGCCGCCACGGCTCGGTTGTCCAGGTACTGGGCAGTCATGACACCAACGAAAGAGGAAATTACTGGACCTGGAGATGGTAAGCCGTTATCTTGCGTTTGTCAGCTGCTCTCATGTTCCCTCCTTTTGTGAAGGTCTTGTTGCGTCATATGCCTCGTGGCGTATTCCCCCGACATTTGTTCGGAATATTTCAAAACGTCTAGCTTTAAATGAACACTGAAGTTGCGTCTTGTTGCCATCTTATCTGTTTACAATCAGCTGAGAGTGCGCAACTGCACATGTGTGGTGTTAGTTACGGGGGCTAGTCTTTACCACCCCTATCAATTTCATTTCCATAAGTGTTATGGTGTTGGCACAGTGCCAAATATTAAGTTAGACTGCCACCAATCAATCAATCAATCAATTTTATTTATAAAGCCCAATATCACAAATCACAATTTGCCTCACAGGGCTTTACAGCATACGACATCCCTCTGTCCTTATGACCCTCGCAGCGGATAAGGAAAAACTCCCCCAAAAAAAACCTTTAACGGGGAAAAAAAAAACAGTAGAAACCTCAGGAAGAGCAACTGAGGAGGGA
>NW_026082424.1:0-811 GCF_006386435.1 Epinephelus moara | reverse complement strand
CTCCGAGGTTTCTTACGGTAGTGCTAGAGGCCAGAGCAATGCCATCTAGAGAAACTATGTCATCAGATAAAGAGTCTCTGAGTTGTTTGGGGCCAAGAACAATAACTTCAGTTTTGCCTGAATTTAACATCAGGAAATTGGTGCTCATCCAAGTTTTTATGTCTTTAAGGCAGTTATGGAGTATGGAGTAAATACAACTGAGTATCATCCGCATAACAATGGAAATTTATAGAGTGATTTCTAATGATTTTACCGGATTGGTCCGAGCACAGAACCTTGCGGAACTCCAAAACAAACTTTGGTACGTAAGGACGATTCACTATGAACGTCAACAAACTGAAAACGATCAGATAAATAAGATTTAAACCAGCTCAGTGCAGAACCTTTTAGGCCAATTAAGTGATCCAGTCTCTGCAGTAGAATTTGATGGTCAATTGTGTCAAACGCCACACCAAGTTCTAATAAAACAAGTACAGAGACAAGTCCTTTGTCTGAACCAATCAGAAGGTCATTTGTAATTTTAACGAGTGCTGTCTCAGTGCTATCATGCACTCTAAATCCTGACTGAAATTCCTCAAATAAATTATTATCATGGAGAAAATCACACAGCTGGTCTGCAACTACTTTCTCAAGGATCTTTGACATTAAGGGAAGATTAGATATTGGTCTATAGTTGGCTAACACCTCTGGATCCAGGGTGGGCTTTTTTAGTAGAGGTTTAATTACAGCTACCTTAAAAGACTGTCGTACATAGCCTGTTAATAAGGATAGATTGATCATATCTAATATATGAGTGTTAACTAAAGGAAAG
>NW_026082423.1:12367-15883 GCF_006386435.1 Epinephelus moara | reverse complement strand
GTATCCAACATTAGTGGTAATGAACAGTCACAGGAACTGGCGTCCACCCAGCGCCCCTGACATGGGCAAAGCAGTGAAGACCCGTCATCACTGCTTGCAGTTTTAATTTTTATGTGTTATAGGTAAAACATTTAAATCGCTACATACAGTGTGCTGCTGCTGTGATAATGCATTTTAAAACACGGATGTGTTAAAACAACACTATATGTCTTTTTTCGCTGAAGGACCTGCTGTCATCCCTCTCTGATCTTTCCGTCTTCCATTATGCAGGTTATTGTTCTGACCATAGAGCTTCCTTGTCTTTCACTGATTACCTCTGTCTCTGAAGTTGTGCTCATCAGTGAAATCACTTTGTTTGAAATGAACGCTTGCAGAATCATGGCTCTCCATTTGGATAAAGCGCTATCTCATGACAGACACAATTAACTTGGATCCCATTACTTATAGTAATAGAGAGTCAGAGGGTGGATTTGTCGTGCATCTGTGTCAACCCAGGCTCCTCTCTGTGAGTTAGGCTGATAAGACTGTTATAACAATTCTACCTGGTGCAGCTTTATTCCCTGAGTTATATTTCCTTTAAAGAGGCTGGCCAGGCCAGCTCCACTGTGCCATCTCTGACTACCAATTAGTTTGTGAGCCAGGCCCAGCCAGCCACTACAGCTAATTGCTGCATGTTTCCATTAGCAGTTGTTAGCTGGGTAGATGCACTGTTTCCTGTGTAATTGGATCCAAACACCGTCTGACCACATGTTGCTGCTGTTCATTTCACCACAAACCATTATCCAGTCCTGCATGTGGCTCTGAGAGCACTTATAAGCCTTTAACACAGAGACAGAATATACAGTAATATGGCTTATTTAAAATCACCACTATGCAACAAAGACAGACAGTACAAGGAGAAGTCAACAAAGAACCCCCTGGATTATGACTCCACTACCAATAGGTACTGGTGTCTAATGGCCTAATTTTATGATGCTGTTACATGTTTTAAGAGAATGAGATGGACCAGGTCTCAGTGACCTTGATGTTAAACACATGCCCACCAAAATCTAATCAGTTCATTGTTGAGTCCAAGTGGACGTTTGTGCCAAATTTGAGGAAATTCCCTCAAGGTGTTTTTGACATATCACATTCATGAGAATGAGACTGATGCAAGGTTACAGTGACCTTTGACCTTTGGCCACCAAAATCTTATCAGTTATTCACTGAGTCCAAGTAAATGTTTGTGCCAAATTCAAAGAAATTTCCTCAGGATGTTCTTAAGATATCGCATTCACAAGAATGGGTAGGAGGGACGGAGGGACGGAGGGACGGAGGGACGGAGGGACGGAGGGACGTTTTGACAGACGGACAACCCAAAAACACAGCTATAGCTGGAAGTGGCTAAAATATACCATTCATGTAATTCAATCAAATAAAGCTGAGATGAATATCAACATATCTGAAGTACACATCATTTATTAACAGTAATTACATATATGTTTTATTGAAGTAAATTAAATAAACTCCATGAGCTTAGACTAGTCATCTCAGTTTTATTTGATTTACAGTACTTTTTGGTTCATGTAATAATTGCTTTAGGTAGTCCAATTGCTTTGGATGGAAATTTTATGTGTAATTGAAATGAGTTACTCTGACAAGAGACCCAATAATTTCTTTGAGTGTAGAAACTGTAGCTGTTTAATGCTAACAGCATAATTGGCCTTTAATCTCTGTTTAAATGACAAGGTGCTCAAGTTTTATTAGCCAGCACAATAGTAGATACTCACTTGGTTTAAAGATACTCGTGTGAGATTATCATGGCAACCTCATACTGATTTAACACCAAATACTGTGGGTGTTATGCACCTGCAGGTGAAATATCATGACTTTGGATACATTGTGGTGTTTTGTTTTCTATTTATTTCAGATGTTTTTCAGTTTGTTCCATTACTGTAGACTTGGTTATGATGGTAACAAAGTGTGCCCACAGTAATTGCCTGAGACATTAAAGGTCATTAAAGAGCCTCCTCATTAGCACTCTGCTACATTTCTGACTTTTCAATACAGCTATTCTTAAAATGCTTAAGGTGTTTTAAGCAGCACTTCAGCTGACACAAGACACAAGATATCAGCAGTGTGTAAGCAGTCAATCCACAGTGACCCTGACTTGAAGAATAGTTTTCAAGTAGGCTCCATGAAAGGTTCAGGAAGAAAACTGACAAACATTTAATTTTTAGCACCCACTGCAGCTCTGTATGGCCACAGTGAAACTAGGGGGCCTTGATAACTCAGTAATACTTCACAGCATATATATAGCCAGAGATTTGAATGTCTTCCTGTCTTTCTGTTAAGCCTGCAAGAGGAAGAGAAAAAACAACCGGTGAGTATCTCGCTCATAGACTATACATTAAGGTGGACAACGCATCTCCACTGTACAAAAATGATGCCAAAATATCCCGAATATGGCCGCTGCCATCTTGCACTGTGATGTCATTTGGAATCAGCAGAGTAGGCAAATTTGCGAATCCTAGGATAGCATAGGAATGGCCCGCCTTCCTCTGCCTCAATTTGCCTCTGATTGGCTTATCCTGACATTCTTACCATTACCCTAACCAATCCCACTCATCTTGTCTAAACCTAACCAATGCAACCAATGAATGCAATGTGTAGTAGCCAGTCATAGGGAGAGTAGGGTGGGTCATTCCTTTACTATCCTAAAAGATGCAAATTTGCCCACAGTAGCAATCTCTGCAATATCGAGTTCCCATCCATACACCTGACCGACCAATCATGAGCAGTGCTATTGATTGCGAGCACATTGATTGGCACACACAGCTGTCAATCATGAGGTCACACCGACTTTTTTTGCAGCATCAAATAACTAATTAAAACCAACCTTATCAGAAAAATGAACCCTTGAACATACATCAGCATGATAAGAACTACCTAACATGACAGAAACCATGTTTGGGAAAAATTGAGTTGATGTATACTTGGATTTTTTTGTTTGGCCCATGTGCCATCTGTATGGAAGCCCATTTCCGCCACTTGATGGAAAAAAATAAGATCTATTAACTCAAAATAATGAGATACTAAGTCAAAATAATGACTTACTAAGTCACAATAATGAGATACTAAGTCAAAATAATGAGATACTAAGTCAAAATAATGACTCACTAAGTTAAAATAATGAGATACTAAGTCAAAATAATGAGATATTAAGTCAAAATAATGACTTACTAAGTCAAAATAATGAGATAGTAAGTCAAAATGATGACTTGCTAAGTCAAAATAATGAGATACTAAGTGAAAAATAATGAGATACTAAGTCAAAAATAATGAGATAGTAAGTCAAAATAATGAGATACTAAGTCAAAATTATGACTTACTAAGTCAAAATAATGAGATGCTAAGTCAAAAATAATGAGATAGTAAGTCAAAATAATGAGATACTAAGTCAAAATTATGACTTACTAAGTCAAAATAATGAGATACTAAGTCAAAAATAATGAGATAGTAAGTCAAAATAATGAG
>NW_026082423.1:0-12362 GCF_006386435.1 Epinephelus moara | reverse complement strand
TAGTATCTCATTATTTCGACTTAGTATCTCATTATTTTGACTTAGCAAGTCATTATTTTGACATAGTATCTCATTATTTTGACTTAGTAAGTCATTATTTTGACTTAGTATCTCATTATTTCGACTTAGTATCTCATTATTTTGACTTAGCAAGTCATTATTTTGACATAGTATCTCATTATTTTGACTTAGTAAGTCATTATTTTGACTTAGCAAGTCATTATTTTGACTTAGTATCTCATTATTTTGACTTATTAGATCTTATTTTTTTCCATCAAGGAAATGGGCTTCCATACATCTGCTAACATGAAGGGGGTGGCGCTTATGACCTGAACTGCAGCCAGCCACCAGGGGGCGATCAAGATGTTTTGGCTTCACTTCTGGGGAGCTGTCATGTCGTCCATCTTTATTATACAGTCTATGGTGTCAATGCGCATCTCAGACACAGCATGGATTGATATTTTATTTAAAATAGAAAATGAACTGTTCTGTTAGGCTCCAGAAAGACTTTAAATGCACCTAACAAAATACTTCATCATGGCTGAGCTGAAGACTTTAAGTAGCCTACTCCATCAAACATTCAAAAGTGAGATATGAGGCTGAATCTAACCCCTGAAGTCTTTAATGCCATAGAAGCATCTTGATGCCATTTTCAGTGACCTTCGTCATGAGCAATCACTATCACTAAATGCAGCAGAAGGTTACAGTAATAACTCATGCATACATTTGTTGAATAGGCACAGATTGTGAGGTGGTGGGCCCCTGGGCACAGACGTGTAAAAACTGCTGTACTGCTGAGAGAGGGAGCCAGGCTGAATAAATGTCTAACATCTAACGTCACTCCAGTGAAGCACCCATGGAACATTAAACTGATGCCTCCTCTGTCAGTGGAATAAAATCAAACACTCCAGATGAAGTGAATAATTACAAGTGTTCTCTTTTTCAATTGACCTTTAATGTCCCCCTCCAGATGTATTTTAAAGTAATACTAATTTTACTAATACTAAATTTCAATTTAGTTTGACATAGTTTTCCAACATAATAGTTAAACAACTTTGATCATCTCATTCTCCCTTCCCACTTCCTGCTCCCCAGTGCTGCTCATGCTAGCTCGATATGTAAAAGAGCAGTGTGCATCAAGATGGTTAGCATAAGGGTAAGAGAAAACATAGAGAGATTCAGCCACACGTTTGAGCCTCTGTCAGACTCAGATGAGGAGTCTGATGCGCACCAAAGTCAGCTCAGAGTGGTAAGTGTAGTTAGCATCTTTCATTTGTTTGTTGTTCACTATGCTAATGCTAACTCGTCTGCTCTGTGCTGCAGGTTTGAGGATTCTTTGCCGGTGTTGTGTCAAAGTCTTTTCTCCCATCGATATACACACTTTATTAGGTACACCTGTTCAACTTGCTAATTAATGCAAGTATAACGCATGTAGACATGGTCAAGGTGACCTGCTGAAGTTCAAACCGAGCATCAGAATGGGGAAGAAAGGTGATTTAAGTGACTTTGAATGTGCCATGGTTGTTGGTGCCAGACAAGCTGGTCTGAGTATTTCAGAAATTGCTGATTTACTGGGATTTTCACACACAACCATCTGTAGGGTTTACAGAGGATGGTCGGAAAAAGAGAAAATATCTAGTGAGCGGCAGTTCTCTGGGTGAAAATGCCTCGTTGATGCCAGAGGTCAGAGGAGAATGGCCAGACTGGTTCAAGATGATAGAAAGGCAACAGGAACTCAAATAACCACTCGTTACAACCTCAGGTCTGCAGAAGACCATCTCTGAACGAACAACATGTCGAACCTTGAAGCAGATGGGCTACAGCAGCAGAAGACCACACTAGGTGCCACTCCTGTCAGCTAACAACAGGAAACTGAGGCTACAATTCACACGGGCTCAACAAAACTGGACAACAGAAGATTATCAAAACGGTGCCTGGTCTGATGAGTCTGGATTTGTGCTGTGATGTTCAGATGGTAAGGGTCAGAATTCGGCGTTAACAATATGAAAGCATGAATTCGTCCTGCCTTATATCAACAGTTGAGGCTGCTGGTGGTGGCATAATGGTGTGGGGGATATTTTCTTGGCACACTTTGAGCCCCTTAGTACCAACTGAGCATTGTTTAAATGCTGAGTTTTGTTGCTGACTGTGCTTACAGAATCTATCTATCTATCTATCTATCTATCTATCTACATATATATATACACACTGATCAGCCAGACATTAAAACCACTGACAGGTGAAGTGAATAACTTCGATTATTTTGTTCCAGTGCATTGTTCTGCTGGGAAACCTTTGGTTCTGGCATTCATGTGAATACCATCTGACATGTTCCACCCACTCAAACACTGTTGCAGACCAAGTAGCCCCTCATGGCAACAGCACTTCCCAATGGCAGTGGCCCCCCAGCAGGATAATGCACCATGCCACACTGCAAACATCGCTCAGGAATGGCCCGAGGAATGTGGCAAAGACCTCGAAGTGTCAACCTGGCCTCCAAATTCCCCAGACCCCAATGTGAATGAGCATCTGTGGCACATGCTATTAACCCACCTCACAACCCACTGGGCTAAATGGATCTGCTGCCAACGCACTTGTGCCAGACACTGCAGGACACTCCCACAGTTCCTGTGTCCATGCCTTGACAGGTCAGAGCCAAGTCCGATTCAAGGAATTGGTCTGCAATGGTGTTTGAGTGGGTGGAACATGTCAGGTGGCATCCACATGAATGCCAGAACCAAGTTATTCACTTCACCTGTCAGTGCATTGCAAATATAATGTTTTGGCTGATTGGTGTATATATCGTATAAATATACATATATCCTACAGCTGAAGAAACCCAGATGTTATTCTCTTCAGTCTCTCAAAATTATTCTCTATTTTAGAGAAACGTCTGGGCTCCTTGTCCACAAATGTGAAACCTGCAGCCAGACACCTGGCTGTAATATTTGACAGTGATATTTCATTTGGAAAACAAATTACAGAAGTCATTAAATCATGTTTTTATCAGCTGAGGAGCATCTCAAGCATCATCAGGTCATTTTTTTCTGTCGACTTGATCCGGAGAAGGTCATTAATACTTTTATTTAATCTTGGTTAGATTTTTGCAATGCCTGTGTTCAGGATGAAAAAAAAAAAACATCTCACACCTTCAGCTGGTACAAAACGCAGCTGCTCGGCCTTTAAAAAGCACTTGAAAACTTTAGATTTAAAACTTATTTTAAGATTTTATTGATGACCTTTAAAGCACTGCATGGTTCAGCTCCCAGTAACATTGAGCCAGCGCGCAGCCTCAGATCATCAGAAGGACTCTGCAGGCTGTTTCTCAGTTCCAGCTCAATAGTCTGATGTTAATTTATTGAAGTCCTGAAATGTTTTTTTCTTCCTGATTCAACCATGTAAAGCACTTTGGAACTTTGTTTCCAGAGGTGCTGTGGGAATAAAGCGTACAATTATGATTATGATTATTATATATCTAAGAATATTCAGTGTCATCTAGGTGATCGCATGTTTAGAAGTCAAAGGCAACTGGATGGCTCCATGCTTTGTAAATTGTTTCTCATTAGCTCCACTGACTGTCAGGGAACTCCCTGGTATTCATGTGACTTCAGGGTGTGAGAGACGGCTAAAATGCTTACCAGAGGGAAAACTGCTTCAGCTGACAGGCTTTAAGTAAATTCACAATACATCATTATGTGCATCTTCCTAATGCTCTATACCTCACCAACACCAACACATAAAACAGAGTGTGGAGTCTTACCTTGGTCAGGGGAATAGTTGCAATCTCTCCTGCTTTCTCAGACCTGAGGGGAAAAACAAACACAAACAGGAAGTTTGGAAAGTAAGTTTATCAGTGGTCGCTCCCTCAACTAATGTTGATATGAGCAACACATTCTTTACCCAGGGAGAACCTGATGTTCAACAGCTGTAGTGCCACTTGACTGCACCACCCTGACAACAGAGTCATAAATCTTTCAACATTGTTGTCATTTGCTTTCTGTCACCCACATGGTCTTCAGACACTGTGTCAATTCAAATACAAATATAAAATAAGAGAATAGCAATTGCAACATTATTTTTATAGCACATTTTATACACTGGGGCAGTTCAGTCTTGTTCATAAATAAGAGCAACAGGAGCATCTATATATAAATATAGGTAACACAAATTATATAAAATAACTAATGTATTTAAAAGAAAAATAATAGAAATAATTCCCATCGTAAATTCATGTTGTTTCTGTCATTTAACATGAGTTGAAATGAAGCATTTTCATTTTATGAGAAAAACATATGGTGCTCCATCAGATGTCCCACAGGCTTGTTAAACCAATACATAAATTCAGTCATCTACTGGATCATAGGAATACAATCAAATTACAAAACTGCAGGTAAGATACAAACCTTGTCCCAACAATCAGCAGCCATGGGCTCCTCTAAACAGCTGCCTAGCACTCTGAAAACTAAAATTACTGATGTCCACAAAGCAGGAGAAGACTATAAGAAGATAGTGAAGTGTTTTCAGGAAGCTGTTTCCTCAGTACGTAATGTAATTAAGAAATGGCAGTTAAGAGGAACTGTGGAGGTCAAGTTGAGGTCTGGAAGACCAAGAAAACTTTCCAAGAGAGCTGCTCGTAGGATTTTTAGAAAGATGTAGCAAACTTGGAGCGGTGGTGCGCTGTTCTACTGTGCAGTGACACCTGTACAAATATGACCTTCATGAAAGAGGCATCAGAGGAAAACCTTTCCTGTGTCCTCGCCACAAAATTCAACATCAGAAGTTTGCAAAGGAACATCTAAACCAGCCTGATGCTTTTAAAAACAAGTCTTGTGGACTGATGAAGTTAAAACAGAACTTATGAGAAAAGGCATGTTTGGAGAAAAAAGGTGCAGAATTTCATAAAAAGTCCACCTGTCCAACTGTTAAAGACGGGTGGATTTATCATGCTTTGGGCTTGTGTTGCAGCCAGTGGCATAAGGAACATTTCATGGGTAGAGGGAAGAATGGATTCAATTAAATTCCAACAAATGCTGAAGGCAAACATCACACCTTCTGTAAAAAAGCTGAGGATGAACAAGAGATGGCTTCTACAACAGGACAATGATCCTAAATTGGGGTTTGAGCAGGCTGAATTCGAGCTGCTGCTCACTCTCTTCCCGCTGACGAAGTACCCTAGTGGTGGGATGTGAGGTGGAGGGACGGCAGCTAGCTAATTCTTGTCTCATATGTGGTTAGATAAACAGAGAGAGAGAAGGGGTGGAGCACGGAGGACTGAGTGAATAAAATAATAAAACACCCAAACAGTAAAATAAATAGAAAATCAATATGTGGCGGTCACTTTTGACATTGTAGCGGGCTACCACAAATAAATCAAAGTATGGGAAACGCTGGATGTCTGATTGTCATTGTTTTCCCTTAAGCTGTGAGACAGATCACTTTAGCTTACATCGAGACTTTGTAAAGAGTTTGCAACCCCTCATTAGTTTAGTTAGTTTAATTACAAGGTATAATTCATACATTGCTAACGGTGTGTGAGGTTTGGATTTTTACGACTCTCCTTTGCCTCTGCCATAATGTCCGAACTGAGAATACTGACCTAGTTTTTTCATATATGGTGGTGTGTAATGTAGTGCTGTAAAGGGTTACGCACTTTAAGTAGATCGCTCACCAAAGATAAGTAGCGCAAGTGCAGGTGTTCGGGGCCTACAGTGTACCATCAAAAGGATACTGAAGTTATTATTTTAAGGTAAAACAGTTGCATAATCCTGTTTAATGTCTAAGACATGCCACTTAATTGGTGTATATTGATGTAGTTAAATTCATATGTGGACACAATATACAATAACAGCATATTCCTGTAGAGAATAGTGTGTGATTTATATCAATCACTTTTGAATGTAAGTGTTCATTTGGCTATAGGTTGAAGATTACAGCAGAGTGTAGGAAACAATACACAAAATACACTTTACCAATGAAGTGGTTCATGTGATTTTGGAGAGAGCATGTACTCTAGTGATGCCACAGAAATAGCACAGACCAATCTTCTGCTTACAGAACAGAAACATGCGATCAGTATGTACTGACACTTCCTGTGTGCTCAGTGGCATCACAAAGCTCAAGTTTGGTTTCATACTAAATTCTTCTGTTTGTGCCTTTACATTTATAATAGTTATCATAATTCATAAAGAGTTGTCCTCTACATTAATTAATCTTCATTAGGAGTCATTGATATAGAGCCTGGCTCTCTCTGTTTCTCTGGTTGCTGGCCAGCTCCCAGCCTGCCGAGGAGTCTCCTGGGGAGATACAAGAATACTACAGTCGGGGAAAATATTGTCCTAAATATTAAATGGGGCCCAAATGGTTGTAAAACATATGGCAGGCCAGGGCTAAACCTATGAATCAGTGTTTCCATTTTAAACTCTAATTTTGGCCATTTGTCTGCTGCTGCTGTGAAGTGCTGTAGGTTAGTTTGTTTGTTTCTGCTTTCCTCTGCAGCCCAGCTAACAGAGCAGAGACCTTCACTCTAAACACAGGTGGGGACAACTGAAAGACTTAATACATGTAGAAAACATGAGCCTAGGGCGCAAACAGCACAGGTGCACATTGTGTGTATGACATCTGTTACACAACCACTGTGAGTCCTGCATGAACATAGTGGTCACAAAGTCAAACTGCCCGAATACATATGGTTGGGAGTGAATTACAGCCCCAAGCAAAAGAGTTCAAATATCTCGGGGTCTTATTCACGAGAGAGGGTAGAATGGAGCTTGAGATGGATTGGTAGTTTGACATGCCGTCTGCAGTGATGTGGGCGCTGTGCTGGACCTTCAGGGTGAAGAGGAAGCTGAGCCAGAGGGCAAAGCTTTTGATTTACTACATCTATGTCCCAACCCTGACCTATGGTCATAAGCTATGGGTAATAACCAAAAGAATGAGGTCGCGGATACAAGTGGCTGAAATGAGTTTCCTCTATATGGTGGCTGGGCTCAGCCTTGGAGATAGGGTAAGGAACCTGGACATCTGGAGTGAGCTCGGAGTAGAGCTGCTGCTCCTTTGCGTTGAAAAGGGTCATCTGAGGTGGTTCGGGCATTTGATCTGGATGCCTCCTAGGTGCCTCCCATTAGAGGTGTTCTGGGCAAGTCCAGCTGGTAGGAGGCCCCAGGACAGACCTCATCTAGCCTGGGAAGGTCTTGGGATTCTCCAGGAGGAACTGGAAAGCATTGCTGGGGAGAGGGACGTCTGAAGTATTTTGCTCAGCCTGCTCCCCCCGTGACCCGGCTTCGGATAAGCGGTTGAAAATGGATGGATCATGGATATGATATTCCTATACACACATGAAGGTCAATCAGTTGATCAAAAAGTGAATTCCTAACAAACTTTTAAAAAGGATTTCAACTGGTAACGCACAAATAAATTCAATTTTTTAAAAGCAATTTAGTGAATCTAATTTGTAAACTTGATTTTAAGTAAACTGTCCAAACTTTAGGAGAATTTGGTATTTAGATATTCATGATAACTGAAGTCCTAAAGATTCTGATGACCCTTTGAGCTTTCATGGAATCTCTCCTCAGGCCAAATTTTATACTTGACGAACAATTTGGAAAAATGACCAAAGTCTTGAAAATTAATACATTTCTATGTCATTCATTGTGGATTCAAATGTATTGTTTCTGCACAAGGAGTATCAAATTGCATGTAAAGCCCTTAAAACCCTGTGGTAAAAAAAATTGTATTTTTAAATTTCCTCCCTTTGTCTTGTTTTTTTATTATTAATATTATTATTATTATTATTATTAATAGGATTATTATTAGACAGACAATCTTTTTTATTAGTGGAGACCACAGACTGTATATAAAGATGGATGATGTGTCTCCCCCACTGTACAGAAGTGAAGCTAAAATATCCCAGATACGGCCGCTGCAACTTGCTCTGGTAAGGTCATTTGGAGCCAGAGTCTACGCAGTAGCGTTCTCCACAGTATAAGCTTTCCCGCCCATACAACCGTCTGACTATTCGCGAGCAGTGCCACTGAATGCGAGCCTACTGATTGGCTTGATTTGCATTTAATAGCATTGAATAACTAATTAAAACCAAACTTTACCAGAAAAATGAACACTTGAACATACAGCGACGTGATAAAAACTACCTTACATGACAGAAACCATCTTTAAAAAGACTTCATTTGATGTGTACTTTGAGTTTTTAGTTTGGCCCATGTCCCATCCACTAACATGGAGAGGGTGGGCTTTATAACCTGCACTGCAGCCAGCCACCCGGGGGTGATCCATATATTTCGGCTTCACTTTTGGGGAGCTGTCATGTCGTCCATCTTTATATACAATCTATGATGGAGACGAAACACTTTCCTACCTACCTACGACTGCACTAAAACTATGCCACTCCAGTGCAGCTGGATCACGTGACATGTAAATGTAGACTCTAGTCATATGACTTGGCCTGGAGTCATGATTTAATGACTTGACCAAAAAAGAAAATACCTGCAGATTACAGCTTATTGAAGCCACAAGTCTTTGGTATTTAGGCAATTACTTGTGTCTTCCCATGGACTTAACATATAAAGATGACATTGTAATAAGTGTGCAGCAAAGCATCTTTTTATTTTCCTGACAGATATCAGTTCGACAGCAGTCAGTTACATTGTTGGAGCAGGAAGGGAAGTTGTGTTTGTCAAAGTAGTCCAGTAGCCAATGGATGATACCTAACACCCTTTTCACACTGCACTTAGCCCCAGCCTGAGTGAGCTGTTAGCCTTGTGCTAATAAAGCTTTCACACTGGCAGAATCCTGGCACATTCCAAAGTGGGCTAACCCCGACTTTGCCTCGGGTATGCTGGCCCTGCTCCGGGGCAGGGTAAGCCTTAGGCTTTCGGGGTTATCCCCCTGAAATTACACTAAACATGCAGCTAGAAGTTTCAAGTGTGAAACAGAGCTAGTAGAATTTTGCGTCACATTTTCATTGTCCAATGACACGACTTCAGTTGGGGGCGTTGGAGCCACTTGGGTGGTGCCCCTCTTTGTCAGTCTCAACGTGTGTTCTCTGTTCTGTTGTTGCACAGTTTTTCCTTTTCTCTGCCCTTGACCCTTCAGCTCAGAGATCAGTCACATAAAGCTGGCATCATCGCCTACTCCTCACAGGAGGTAAAGCTCAACCTCTTCGCACCTCCTCTACTGCTCCTTTAACAGATCACTCAAAGTGAATCTGGGCCTTCTGATCTGCTCCTCCTCCACCATCATCACCTCTTTCCACTGAAGCTTCTCTTTCTTCAGTCAGTCTTGTTTTTCTCCGCCTTTTGCTCATTTGCTCTTGCTGTTTGGCCTTCTGCCTCCTCCTCCTCAATATTCTCTTTGTGTTTCTTTGTCTTCTTCCTCTTTTCTGTTGTGCACCTCTGAAGAGCCTCTAGAGCAACTCTTGCTCTGTGCTCAATCTCCATTTCCCTCTGCCTTCTAAACCTCTCTCATCTGAGCCCTTCCCTTCTGGGGTCAGTTTCCTGATACTCATAAGAAACTCCATCTCACTCTGGAGTTGACTTTGTTGTCTTGATATGAGTTTTTTTTTCTCTTTGTGTTCTCATGCAGGTTGGTTTGCTTTAACTCTGTCTCTAGTGGAGGCTTTTGGTTACGTACCTAATGACACCATACATAAATTCTTTATGGGTCCCTTTATATTTCCTGTTGGAATGTTTGTTAATGCAGTAGCTGGCAGGAAGTAAACAAGGACCAAAGGGGTGGCCCTAGCAACAGGGTAGCAGTGAAAAGGTCTATAGACCCCACCATTATGTTTGTTTACAATACCTTCTGGTTAGAAAACACCCATGTCATGTACATAAATTCATACCTTGTTGTCAGACAGCACTTTCCAACAGGGAACGGAAGCCGTTACCTTAAAAGCCACCAGTCTCCATTGGCAGTAATTTTACTTCCCAGAGCAGGGGAGTTGCCCATCTACTGCTGCCTTGATTGGTTAGTATGTAAGGTAAAGCAAAAAAAATATTCCAAATACAGCATACATAACTAAAATACGTTTGCTGTGGCCACATTGTTTAGCTTCTGCGCTGGTAGATTTGGTTTATCAAAGACACAGTGTTTAACTATATATCTTTAAACGTTAAAGTTAGTGCTGAAAATGACAAAAGAAAAAGGAAACAAGTTTGCAGATTTCATTTATCTCCACTATTCAAATCAATTGCCGGTTGTCTACCTGGAAGTGATTTGTGTTGTTAGTGCGACGCCACCTTGATTTCATCAGAGAACTCTAGAAGGAAAGAGCGCTAGAAATACATGTAATACTTCTGCCAATCTTCTGTTTCTAGACTTATCAGTGTGTCAGTACAGATTTTCAACAAGGAATAATGTAATGTGCAACATATGTAATTGTGCATGAGGCTCTAGGTATGTGTAAAAAAAATCCTTTTTACAGTTCAAAGTACTCCAATTATCTAGCATTGCAATTCAACAAAGTTGGGAAACTAGTGAAAGACAAATTTTCAAAAGACTGGCCTAAATCAAAGCAGCAGGGGCAAAGACATCCTGACTTTTATTCCTTAGTATCTATTAAGCTCCAAAAACACTGGCTCCGATTCCAGTCAGCCACACCTGTAGCTTGTAACACTGACTTTGTGTTAAAACTGGTTGTCTACAAGCTGTTAGTGTTATGTTGACAGACTAGTCAAAACTCTTCCAGAGCAACAGAAAACATGCAGCTTTTCACAGGCTTGACTTTGACATGACATTGGTGAAGTGCACCTTCATACACTCTTGTTTTAGACTAGTTATTGAGTTCGTGACTTTCAACTGTCCTTAAAAATGTCATTTACTGCAGAGCTCTAATGGTGTAATGGTAATGCCAGTTGCTTGGTCAAGATTTTGGTAAATATTCAATAGATTGAACTTTGGAGCATAACTATATTCATGTTCCCCTCAGATGAATGTTAATCACTTTGTTGATTCCTGAATGTTCTTTGGTAGTATAGGTAGGGTAGTCCCAGAGACACTCCCCTAATGCCAGCTCTCACTGCTCCTCGCACCGACCCAACAACCTCCTTTACCTTACCTATACTACCACAGAGGAGGTAGACCCAGGGAGGGAATCCTTGCTAGGCTATAACACTCCCCCGCCGGGTTAGGCTGTACAGTCTACCAAGACGAGCCCTCACAGCAATTTCTACCTTACCTATACTACCATAGAGGAGGTAGACCCAGGGAGAGTAGCCTAATTAAGGCTATAACACTCCCCCAATGGTTTAGGCTGTACAGTCTTCCTCCCCAAGATGAGCCCTTAAAACAACCTCCTTTACCTAACCTATTACCACATGGCTTTCTCAGCCCAAACAGCACTGCCACCTTCAACAAACCCAGGCTCCGTTTATGTAAGCTCCAGGTAGTGACCGTGCCGATACTAACTTTCCTAGCACATTCACCACACCCTATTTCACATGCTTCATACCATAACTCCAATATAAGCTACAGTTAAAGGAGATAAAGAAGATAAACTCACAGAATCAGCAAACACTCAAATAGGCCACTCCCACACTTAAATAACCTTCCTCTTCCTGGATTTTCTCCTGATAGGACTGATTGGTGGATCTCTCCACCTGATCTCAAGGAGTTATGTACCCTGCTTAGTAGGTCCCCCTGCTGGCCCCCAACTGACATTATTGCTCCTTATCCAAATCCACTGACTAGATCTAGCTGCTTCATCTGACATTTCCTTCACTGTCTTCCTCAAACTCTGTCCCCGCACTCTGAGTTCCCCCAGGAAAAAGATAAAAGATAGTGATCCCAGGCTGTCAAAAACCTTAACACTGGCAGAGCTATAGTGCGGATAATGCGTGATTACAACAAATAAGCCGGCACTTCCATGTACACAGAGTAACACTCGCCACACACCGTGTACACAGAGTAACACTCGCCACACCGTGTACACAGAGTAACACTCGCTTCACACCGTGTACACAACGCTACACAACATGGTGAACACCAGGCTGCTAACATTAGGCCTACATTACGTTCATAGCACCATTTCCAAGAAAATAATAAAGTACTAGGTCCAGTACATGTAACAGCAACACATATTACTCATAATATAATTATAAACCAAGTCACTTACTTATCCAACAGCAGCAAGGCAACATCCGTGTCTGCCCTCAGCCCAATTTCTTCCTTCAGGGCTCTCCACCGAGGAAAAGCGACGCCAATACAAATCCTTGTTTGCCTTCTCCGTCGGTCACTTTCCTTCTTTGCTAATAGACCTTCAGCTGAACGTCCAGGCTTTTTCTTTGTGGTAGGATCCACTTCTGAACCGTGTCTCGGCCGCTTCTTTGGGTTCTCCGCCATGTTGCTTT
>NW_026082422.1:0-1000 GCF_006386435.1 Epinephelus moara | reverse complement strand
TTTCACAAGAACCGTTGAACAAATACACTGCCGTTGGAAATCAATCAGGCTATCTTACTACAAAGCTATACGACAGAACAGCAGCAGTGGGTCCGATCCCGGGACATGCGCGTTTTTTGATGTTCTGGACGAACTTTTGGGTCACAGACCCTTATCAACCACAGAGAGTGGAGTAGATGTGGGCTTTGCTGACGACCCTACTCCAGGCCAAGGGGACAATGCAGCTTCGTCCATATCATCACCAGGTAGGCATGAATAGCCGTGGTTAATTTTGTCTCCCCTCGATGGAAAGAATAGACTCACACATTGAATTATGTTAATGTTAATGTTATAACACATATATATATGTGTCATCCGCACACAAGAAGTGTAAGAACGTTTGTGTTTCCCTTTCAGCAACAAGTGATACTGTAGTCACAGAGGACCCAGAGAATGAACTGGAGAATAGCGAGTCATTCGAGACTCAAGAAGCTGACCAGCCACATTCAGCACCCCAGCAACCAGGTATACAAATTGCTATTGACCCTCCTGTTATGTTGTGGATCAAATTGACCTGTTTCAAAGTTTAAAAATACAGGGAAAGAGAGACAGAGAGAGAGGGGGAAAGAGAGAGAGAGTGTGTAACTGTTAGTGTGTTTAACTGTTAGTGTGATGCTTCTTTCTTATAATAATAAGCCTGCCAGCCTAACTTAATTTCCTTGTGCCAGGTCCAACAACCAGACAGGTTAAAAGGTTAAAAGGAGTGCTCAACAACACAATGAGAACCTTGAGAGGCTGCAGCACCAGCACCAAGCGTGGATGGGAACCCAGATGAGACAACAACAAGAGCGGGATGAGCAGTTCATGTCATCCCTGATGGAGTCCAATGCACGGACCACAGAACGGGCTGTAACCCTTATGCTGGATGGTCTCCAGCGATTGATGCCTCAGATACCCCCACAAATGTACAGCCCCCATCCTTACACACCGTTATATCGTCCTCCAAACTACACATCTACCC
>NW_026082421.1:23480-28607 GCF_006386435.1 Epinephelus moara | reverse complement strand
AAACTTGGGGCCATGATGAAAAGTTTTCTCATTTCCAGCATGGCTTTATCTCTCACGGGTCCTCTGCTCTGTGAGAAGTCCTCTGCCTTCGGGCTCGGTCCCTAATAAACGCAGCAAAAACAATAGGGTCCTCGCCTTTGGCGAGGACTGCTCTGTAAGAACGCAGCAAAATCAATAGGGGGGGTCCTTGCCTTTGGCGAGGACTGCAGTCCTCTGCCTCTAGGCTCGGTAGCTCACTTCCTCATGGAATTAGGTCATGGGTGTCAGCGCATGATCTGTAAGTCAAACACACAATATTTGGTTTGATCTTGATATGACATTCCGACGGGCTGCAGTGGCCAGTTTAGTGCACCTATGTGGCGCTAGAGAGCCCATTTTGGCACTTTAGGGGTTAATAATGTGTATTTGCTGTTTGAAATGAAGATTCTGCTGCTGTAATCTGTCCTTTAAAGATTGTGAGACACACAGACCAGAGAGCCCTGTGGCTGTGTCTGTGTGTGCAGCCGTTGTCATGGCGATTAATGACTTGCCTGCACCTGTGGCAGACACAGACAAGTCAGGAGAGCAGATCACCAAAGGCTGTTTATAAAGGGATTTAACTCCTCGAACAAATGCTTCGCATACCCAAACCGTTGGTCCAAGGAAGAAAATAAAGTAATTTTGAGAGACAGCCACGTCTTGTGAAGGCATGTGTCGGGTTTTATTTTTTTCGAGTCAAAAATGTGGTCAGGGGAGCGAGTTTAAAATGTGTTGCATCCCAGCTATTTCCAGAAATTTCTCCTCAATCAATCANCACAAAGTATGGAGACGCTGTAAATGCTAGAAAAAGCCCTAAGATTGGTGTCTTTCTCCCCCCTGCTGCCATTCATTTCCTATGGGACAGCTTTCGAAGATCGTTAGGACGTTTTTTTGACATCTCACCTTGTGGAGGCCATAAAATCCAAACTAAGTGATTAATGGAAAAGTTACGAATAACTTTTGATTAGAACGAGTTGATCTGTCATCTGTGCAAGTTTGAAGCTGATTGGATAAGCGGTGTAAGAGAAGAAGATTTTTTAGGAAAGGCAGTTTTGAGACGAAATCTTACTTTTTAAAGGGCAAATAGCTCACTTCCTGTTGGATTTAGGTCAGGGGTGTGATTTTTAGGTCTTCACGAGACGAACACAGCAGTTTTGGTTTCATGTTTCTACGACGTTCCTACAGGCCGTAGCGGCCATTTTTGTGTGCCTAGGTGGCGCTAGAGAGCCCATTTTGGCACTTTAGGGGTTAATTTCGGCGAGGACTGCTCCTTGAGCAGTCCTCTGCCTCTAGGCTCGGTCCCTAATAATAAATGAAGCAAAAACAGTCCTCTGCCTTCGGGCTCGGTCCCTAATAATAAACGAAGCAAAAACAATAGGGTCCTCGCCTTCTGTGAGCAGTCCTCTGCCTTCTGGCTCAGTCCCTAATAATAAACGAAGCAAAAACAATAGGGTCCTCGCACCTCACAGAGCAGTCCTCTGCCTTCGGGCTCGGTCCCTAATTAAAGCTGCAAGCAGCGTTTGGCGGGACCTCGCACTCGTGCCCGTTTCGGCCCCCAGCTTATGTCATCACTGTGAGTTATTTAGAAATATCACACATATTGCCACAAACATCAGAAAATCCTTACAGAGCTGAACGTTTTGATGTTTGAATGCTTTCTGTCGCTGTAGGTATGTAGAAGTGATGTCACAATATGCAAATTAGATGAATCAATTTATTCCTAGCAGAGTCCTCTTCCTTTATTTTGAGTAACAGACAACAAAAACAGCACAAAACAAAAGAAATCTACTGTGTAAATATGTTGATTTACTGATATGTATGAAATCCAATATGGCCACTGCCTAGTGACGTAACAATATGCAAATTAGATGAGTTAATTTACTCCCAGGACAAACTTTGGGTCATGATGAATAGTTTTCTCATTTACAGTATGCCTTTATCTCTCACCACTTTCACCACAGCCTTTTGAAATGTTGAAATGAAAATGGAATATTTGCCTCAATAAACTCTGACACCTAAAGGGTTAAAATGGAGATTGTGCCCCTGTCATGTCTGCATAGGGCTCGGTCCCTAATAATAATAAATGCAGCAAAAACAATAGTGTCCTGCTCTGCAAGACTAAACGCACCAAAAACAATAGGGGGGGTCCTCGCCTTCGGCGAGTCCTCTGCCTTCGGACTTGGTCCCTAATAAATGCAGCAAAAATTTAGTAGCACACCTGCGTTGACAGTTAGTTAACATGTTTATTGTGAAATTCACTGGATATTGATCAGAATTTCATTTACATATTGTTGAACAGCAATTAATCAGGTTCATTAAAATTTAAACATTAACAGTGTTGAATGTTTCCAATGCTGATCTTGTTCTTAAACTTGAGACACAAACTGTGGCCACTCCTTATAGTTTGGCCGCCTATAACGTTTAGATGAGGAAAGCCAATGGATTGCAGAATTTGTTGGGTCGAATGTTTCCAATGGACCTTCCTCAGTGCTGATCTGCATGAGATCTTCTGTGGTGGAGACATGAAGACTGCTCCGGACAGAATTTTTAATTCTATTCTGGGCAGAGAAACCTCTCTCACACTGGGCAGAGGAGATTGGAAGCAGCAGCATGATTGCAACCAAGTGCAGGATGTTCTGTAAAACAGCAACTATATGTAATTTCTGTTTGAAAATATCAAACTAATTCTAGAGATATTATTATTGACATACCTCATGTTTGTATGGCTCTTTTGTCAGAAGAGTCTGCCACAGAGCTAGGTAGCTCTTATTGCTGAAGGTGCTGGCAACAAGGACCTTCAGATTCTGCCACTCCTCCTGCACTTTGTTAGCGTTGCACCCTCCTCTATGAAAAGAAATGTGATTTGGGGGAGTGAGAAGTGTGAATATAAGGAGAGGTAGTTATTGGGGTAAGTAACTCCTTAACGTGTGAGTTTAAATTAATCTACTCACTTTTTAAGGATGTCACCAAAATGCTTCAGGAGGACATCAACCTCTTCAATGCTGTCGTCCAGCAGCTGGTTTTAACTTTCAGTCCAGGCATCGTGGTTGAACACACTGAAGCATTTGACCTAAAGAGCAAGCAATTAAGAGTTAAGCTGAATTTTAATTGAATTGTTTTTACAATAATTTGTCTGTGAACACAGTATTTAAAACGTGAAATAATAGAAATAAAAATGAAATAGTTTACTTTTCTTACCCTCCCTTGCACATCAGCAGAGGTAGCAGAGGCAGCAAGGTGCTCCATGTGTTGCAGTGTTGCTGCATACTGGCCACTGTCCTCAGCAAGATCCCCTGTCTTGGATGGCTTGAGCAGAACATGCAAGGCTTGCTGAACATATGGAACCCAGCGTGTTCCTTTCACACTCGATGGGTTACAAACGTTCACTCCAAGTTCCGTGAAATATCCCACACACAGGAGTTGATAATGACTACATCTGGTTTCAAGCCATGGCGGAAGTCTTCTAGGATGCTCTGCACGTAGCGAGAGTAGATGCGCGTCACAAAGTAGAAGCGGACCAAGTGGTGGGAGGACTGAAACTGCTGAACCTTGCGGTACTCTATCCCATTGTGCATTGGACTTAGACAACGTCATTCCACCAGGCAGTCCTGTTCAAAGATCATCTCACCCTTGGTCTTGAGTTGTCTTGCAGAGAGATATTTGTCCTTCTGCAACAGCATAGCAAGGTCCTTGGGCACAGACCTCTGAATGGAGTCTCCCAGAACCACAACAAACTTGTTATGGAGCAGCTGGCTGGCCTGCTGGTGGCTCAAAGGCTTCATTGTTTCCTTCATTGTTGAATCGAGGGTCTAACTGTAGATCTATGTGATGGTTGAAGCTAGATGCTAATGCTACCATTAGCCGTTTTAAGACTGTCTCCTTGTCCACGCTGTTTGTTTGGATTTTTAGCGTTAAAGTGCAGGCGTTATCGAACTGCACTGGAAAATAAACCATCACAATATGGACGTTTTNTTTTGTAAATATGACCTAATAATGTAAACAGTTCTGTGTCCAGGCTCCCATGAGCACTGTGGTGTTATACATATGAGATTAAAGCAAAATTTTGTGTAAACATGCAGCTCAAAGTCATTTATTTTCACTTGTACAAAACCAACATTTGTTAATCAGAATGTGTAACTACACTGCAGCTTGGCACAACCCTGCTGATACACTATTTTTTGCACATTGTGTGACTTAAAATGTTTATTATAAAACATTTATTATAAAAATTAATAATTAAATGACATCATGGTGGGCATTGTACATCTATTAAGAAAAAATAATATTTATTACATGGGGAAAGTTTAGTTTAAATGTGTTGTGGAACTATTACTGTTACTTTATCTACATAAGATCAAATATTTTGGTATGAAAAGCTGCATTTTTTATTTAAACAAGTATCCTGTCACATAACTACATGTCTTACGATTGTAACAAACCAAACCGCATGAAAATCGGTTGAGAATTCAGCGAGAAATGATGATTTTAATGATAGTCTCCTGCCTCAATAGAAATACATGCATTCGGCAGCGCAGCTCCGCCTGGGCAAGATGGCGGTTGCGTTCAATCAATCAATCAATCAATTTTATTTATAAAGCCCAATATCACAAATCACAATTTGCCTCACAGGGCTTTACAGCATACGACATCCCTCTGTCCTTATGACCCTCACAGCGGATGAGGAAAAACTCCCCAAAAAAAACCCTTGACGTATCACTCCAATGAGGAGCGCCGTTGAATGCGGCATCTACGTATATCTATGTCGTGAATTGCAACTACATCTGAGTGCTTTTTTTCTGAGGGAAACCCCGCAAAACAATCAGGGGTTCCTGCCCAGAACGCTGACATTTGACTCCACGGATTAAGTGCCTACATGCAGTGATAGCTGATTGGACCTCCCTGCGGCATGATGGCTCATCATCCGAGCTTATAAAAGCCTCACGCTAAAGGGCGTTGGCCAGCGTTTTCACATCGACTCTGAGGTAAGTGGCCGTGTTAGCTTTATGCTATCTTAGTGTCAGCTTGTTGCATGATGACTTTGTCAATCAATTCAATCAATCAATTTTATTTATAAAGCCCAATATCACAAATCACAATTTGCCTCACAGG
>NW_026082421.1:20352-22388 GCF_006386435.1 Epinephelus moara | reverse complement strand
TTAAGGCAGTTATGGAGTTTAGTTAATTGATTACTTTCTTCTGGCTTCATAGATAAATACAACTGAGTATCATCCGCATAACAATGGAAATTTATAGAGTGATTTCTAATGATGTTACCTAAAGGAAGCATATATAGAGTAAATAGGATTGGTCCGAGCACAGAACCTTGCGGAACTCCAAAACAAACTTTGGTACGTAAAACAAACTTTGGTACTGCTAACATTAACTTTAGCAAACTCTACTGATTCCTAAGACCCAGCTGCTTGATGTGGACACATATTAGTGAGTGTTGAAGGCAGTGCAGTGGATGGGAGCGATGCATTTGAAACATATTGATGGTTTTGGCTTTGTGTGCTAACGTCCGTTAGCTGTTAGCTTCGTTTGATGTTTGGCTTGAGTGAATTCGCTTGTCAGATAAGTATAGCTAACTTTTGTTTGATAAACTTGACGCCTAATGCACAAGTGGTTGATTTAAAGAAATACTGTGACATTTTAAAGGCAGTGCAGTGGATGTGAGATGGATTTCTAATGATGGATTTTAATTTGTACTTTGTAATGCTAATGCCCGTTAGCTGTGTATTGTGTTTGATGTTAGCCTTTTTAGCTTTTCAGACAAATACAGCTAACTGTTGCTAAACTTGATGCCTAATGCACAAGTGGTTGATTCAAATAAATACTGTGAAATGTAAAATGCATTGCTGTGCATATGAGATGGATTTGTACCATTTGTTGATGGATTTTGATGAAGTAGCATGATTTATGCTGATGCTCATGTCTGTTAGTGGTGTGTATTGTGATGACAACATGTTGCCACATGCTAGCTTAGGTGATGACTTTGTGCTGCTAACTGTAGCTCACTTTACTGTGGTAAACTCGATTGCTAAGGCACAGATGGTTGATTTAAAGAAATACTGTGAAATTTTAAAGGCAGTGCAGTGGATGTGAGATGGATTTTTAATTGATGGATTTTCATTTGTACTTATGCTAATGCCCGTTAGCTGTGTATTGTGTTTGATGTTAGCCTTTTTAACCTTTTAGGTAACTACAGCTAACTTTTGTGTGATAAACTCGACGGTTAATGTACAAATGGTTGAGTTAAACAAATATTAAATAGGCTATAAGATGTAGCACAATACATGTGATGTATTTTAAGCATTTATTGAAGGTTTTTGGTCAAACAGGATTCTTGCTGATGCTAACTGTAGTCTGACTGTAATGTGATTTGTTGATTGTTGCAATGCTGTTCAGTCCTGCTGAGACTGAAATGACAGAGTGTATGTGTGTGTGTGTGTTTGTCTGTGTTTCTGTTCATGTTATTTAGCCCAGTTGGGGTGTAGATTGATTTGTGTAATGTATTTAATTGTATATAATATGGATGCTGTTGTGTTAGTTGAGCATATTGTTTAAATGAAAGCTCTGTGTAGCTGTGTGGCTGTAGCTTAGAGATTTGTAATGTAATGTCAGCCATTTTACTTTAAGTAAGAACATATATTTAATATGGATGCTGTTGTGATAGTTGAGCATATATTGTTTGAATGAAAGCTCTGTGTAGTTGTGTGTCTGTAGCTTAGAGATTTGTAATGTAGTGTCAGCCATTTTACTTTCAGTATGAACATATATTTAATAATGCTGTTGTGTTAGTTGAGCCTATATTGTTCAAATGAAAGCTGTGTGTAGCTGTGCGTCTATACCTTAGAGATTTGTAATGTAGTGTCAGCCATTTTACTTTCAATATTTAATAAGGATGCTGTTGTGTTAGATGAGCATATTGTTTAAATGTAAGATCTCTTAAAATGGATGACTGTGTCGGCCGTTTTACCATGTTAGACATGTAAAAAAATATATTAAAAAATGATACAGCAGCAGTTTATCCAGGATATGTAGAGAGAAATGCTGTTGATTTAAATCTTATAGGTATGTTATTACATCATTGTGTCTAGCAGGCATTTAAGTGTACTGATTTTCTACATCACACTGATTGTTAAATAAAGCAATGCGTTTTCTTTAATCTACAGATAACCCTCTCACTTGACAG
>NW_026082421.1:8828-19274 GCF_006386435.1 Epinephelus moara | reverse complement strand
AAGGTTTCCCCTTCTTCTGGCTCTGGCTGCCCTGCTGATCCGCCAGCTGGGCAGGTAAGCTGTTTACACATTGCGTCAATACTGTAGAGGTCAAAACGGGAGGACAGTTTTTAAAGAGGTTTGTTTTCCTTCCTACAGACCTTCCGTGTGAAGCGTCAGCCGAGAGGTGTTGCTACAACGTGCAGAGGACGAAAGCGGAAGGTTGGTGTTTGTTTATTTTTTTTGTTTGTTCTTTTTTGGTAGGATGTTGATGTGGAATTTTTTTTATATTTCTAAAATATATGCCGCGACAAAGTGAGTGCTGTGTTTTAATGGTTTTTGATTTTTATTCTGTCTTGATAGGTTCTGGCAACACCTGTGCCTGCCCCTGTGACCGAGTCTACCTCCAAGCCCGGCCCAGCAGTCCAGGAGGTGTGTTTCATTTTAAATATAATGTCACTTTTTGATGATTTTAGGAAGCAGTAACATGTAGTCTTTCGTTGTATTATTTAGTAAAACCTCATATTTTGTTTTTGTGCCAGGTGTAGGTCACAGCCCAGCCGTCCGTGGAGGTGGTGGTGGAGGTTGCTGCAGCGTGCCTTGCCGTGCCGATGGGTGGTGGTGGAGGTTGCTGCAGCGTGCCTTGCCGTGCCGATGGAATCCGCCATCCAGGAGGGAACTCGGATGTCACAGAGGATCGGCACAGATAAGGATGTTTCTGTTCCTTTTGTTACTGTTCCTGATGTTAGTGCAGTTGTGTCAAAGTCAGACAGTCATGTTGTGGCAGCAGAGGGTAGCAGAGGGTAGCAGAGGGTTCAGGCTGGGGATGGTTGTGAGGGGAACGTTTCACCAGGGAGATGAGCGGTTTGTGTATCGAGGGTGGCAGTGTATGGCTATAGGTTTGGCCAGCTTAGCCAAACACACATTGTTGAGTGTGTTCTCGTGGGATAGGTTTGATGTTGATCGCGCGTTGGTTGTAGGTGATGAGTTGTACATTAGTTTGCTTGACCTGAACATTTTTAGCCACGAATCAAATCTCCTGTCTGTTGGAGATTTGCCAAAGCACTTTGAGATAGGGGAGCAGTTGTTTAGCTTTAGCCACGGTGACACAGTGTTGGGTGAAGTAGGCGTGACTGAGGGTGAACACATCGACAGCGGTGTGTTCATCAGTCTGAGAAATGGACTGGAGAGGGTCTTCAGTCAGTATACTAAATGTATTATGACGCTGTGTGGGAGTAGTTCTGTCATCATTTGTGAGGATGGACGGTTTGCTGTGGTAGACAGTCACTCGCATTGTGACATTGGGTTAGTGCATAGTGATGGTAAAAGTGTGGTGTTGCAGTTTGATTGTCTGGATGATCTCTATGGATACATCTGTTGTTTGGCAGACAGTCTCAGTTCTAGGCAGAAGCTCTTTGAGCTGTGTGGCGTTAGTGTCAGTGAGGGTGCAAGCCCAGTGCTGTCTTGTGTTTCTGTGGAGAGCTGTATTACTGAGATGAGTACTGCTCCAGTGGCAGACTATAGTGATGTTTCTGAGGCGAGGGTAAAACACATTACCTCAGGAAATTGTGTGTCTGAGTGTGGTTTTAGTGTAACTGTAAGTCCAGCACTGTCTGGCATTTCTGTTGTGACTTTAGCCAGTCAGGTGAGCAGTGGTTCAGCGGCAGAGTCAACAGTTAGTGATGGTAGAAAGCGTAAAATTTCTTCTCGCACTAGTGTGTTGAAGAAATTAAAGACATTTGATGTTAGTGAGGTTAATGCAGATGTAGAATTTGTTAGTGCTGCGGTAAATGAGGAGCTGCTCTTCCAACCTCTTAGTGTAGATGTCTGTAAAGCTTTGTGTAGCAAGTTGAATATAGACTTTGGGAAGGTCAGTGGTTCGGTGTCCACAGAGGTGGGGCTGTTAGGGGTCCCATGTTTAAATGAGAGGATTGTGGCTGATGGTAACTGCTTCTTCAGAGCCATCTCTCAGGCTGTGAGTGGCTCACAGAAGCACCATCGCAAGATTAGGCTAGCTGTTTGTAAGGAGTTAGAAAGGAATGCAGATAAGTATGCAAGTCTTCTGAGAAGTGAGTATTCATCTGTTTCAGAGTATCTTCAGCAGTCCAGGATGAGAAATGTGAACAGTTGGGCTACAGAGGTAGAAATCCAGGTCACAGCAGATTGGTTAGGAGTTAGTGTGTGTACTTTTTATGATGGACGTTGGTTGAAGTACAAGTGTAACACTACGTGTTTGTCAGCAGAGTGTATTTATGTAGAGAATGTCATGGGACAGCATTTTGAGAACACTGTTTGTGTGCATAAGCCTGGACTGCAGACTTGTTATAGTTATTGTAAAGTTAGTGAAGTGTCAGGTTATAGCATTAGGTCTAGAGTGACGGATGTTGTGGATAGAGAGAAGTTAGCAGTTGGATGTAATGAATGTGTAGGGTCTGAAGGTGTAGGTCATAAGTCTGTAAAATCCAAGTATTTGAGGCAGAGGAAAGGGACACAGGAGAAAATGAGTAGGTTGCTTAGGGAGAGACGTCAAGAAAAGTTTTTGAAGATGTATCAGGAAAATGTATTGTATAGAGAAAGTGTTAAAGCGAGGAAGGTTAGTAAATATACAGAGAACATCCAGCACAGGCAGATGGTTAAAGCGATCAGTAAAGCTAAGAGTATAGCGAAGTATAGAGAAAGCATCGAGCACAGGGAGAAAGTTAAAGCGCTGAGTGTTAGTAAATATAGAGAAGACATCCAGCACAGACAGAGGGTTAAAATGATGAGTGTTGGTAAATATAGAGAGAACATCCAGCACAGGCAGAGGGTTAAAATGATGAGTGTTGGTAAATACAGAGAGAACATCCAGCACAGGCAGAGGGTTAAAGTGATTAGTAAAGCTAAGAGTATCGTGAAGTATAGAGAAAGCATCGAGCACAGGGAGAAAGTTAAAGCGCTGAGTGTTGGTAAATACAGAGAAAGTGTTGAGCACAGAGAGAGGGTTATGGATAGTGTCAGGTTAAGTAGGAAGCAGAGGATGGAGAAGTCAGTAGACTTTGGTTTTGTTACGGAGCAGTTTTTGGAAAAGGTCAGAGATGGTCCAGATTTTGTGTGTTGTGTGTGTCATAGGTTGTTGTTTAGAAATCAGGTGCAGAGCTGTGTAAGGGAAGTGTATGGTACAAGTTTAGCTACAGCGGGTATTGCCGACAAGTGCCTTAGTGAGAAGTATTTGCATAGATGTAATGATCAGTGTGTTGTACCTTGTCAGTTGGTGTTGTGTAGTGGTCAGCTGTGGATTTGTCATACGTGTCATCGTAAGATTAGTGCAGGTGAGATGCCAGCTGAATGTTGGAGTAATAACTTGGATGTTGATCCCGTTCCACCAGAACTGGGATGTCTGAATAGTTTAGAGCAGCATTTGATAGCCTTGCATATTCCTTTTATGAAAATGTTGGCATTGCCTAAAGGGGGGCAAAATGGAGTACATGGTCCAGTGACCTGTGTTCCCGCCAACATTACGCAAACTAGTAATGTGTTGCCGCGTTCGAGTATGGAAGGGTCTTTGGTGCAGGTGAAGTTAAAGCGCAAGTTGACATATAAGGGACATTACGAGTACCAGTTTGTGGATCCGTTGTATGTAAGACAGGCGCTGGAGTATTTAAAGAGGACCAATGTTCATTATAGAGACATAGAGTTTAATGAGGAGTGGATTAATGAGTTTTGTAGGCAGGAAGATGGGGACAGGGAAGAGGCTGGATCAGCTAGTGAGGATGAAGCTGGTAGAGGAAGTGAGGAAGCTGGTACAGGAAGTGAGGTTGTTGGTCAGGTTGTAGAAAAGGCTGAGGTTGATGATTTAGCAGAATCAGCAGACATAGTACAAGATGAAATGTTACATGACAGACAGCAGCACTGCATGTTTCAGGACACTTGTCTTATGCCTGTTGATATTGGTCAGGAAGCATTAGATCAGTATTTTGATGATATTGTGAATATAGCGCCTGCAGAGGGAAATAGTCCAGTTAGGATGCTTTCTGACCGGAGTAATGAAGCAAAGAGTTTCCCTGTATTGTTTCCTCTGGGTCAGAAGACCTTCCATGACAGTCGGCGTTATCAGTTGAGTCTGTCGCGTTATTTCAACAATAGGATTATGCACTGCGATGGTCGTTTTGCACGTAATGTAGAGTACATATTTTTTGCTCAGTACATGTCAGAGGTTGATCAGGTGATGTCGAGTGTTTCTGTAGCGTTGCGTAAAGGTAAGGGAGGTCAGAGGTCTCAAAGGATTAGTCAGAGTATGCTGAAGGATGAGGAGTCTCTGAAGCAGTTGTTGCAGTTTGATGATGGATTTCGGTTTTTAAAGCCTCTTCGTGGGACCCCTGCGTTTTGGATATCCGTGCAGAAGGACGTCTTGGCGTGTGTGCGTCAGTTAGGGATTCCGACGTGGTTTTGCTCGTTTTCGTCTGCAGATCTGCGCTGGCAGAATCTCCTGACCAGCATCCTGAAGCAGGAAGGCAGAACGCAGACAGTAGAGGATTTGGAGTGGGCAGACAGGTGTCAGTTGTTGCGTGGTAACCCGGTTACAGCAGCAAGGATGTTTGATTACAGATGGCATTGTTTTCTGAACGAGGTTCTCATGTCTCCTGCTCAACCAATTGGCAAAATCATAGATTATTTTTATAGAGTCGAGTTTCAGCAGCGCGGTTCTCCTCACGTTCACTGTCTGTTTTGGATTGAGGGTGCTCCCCAAATTGATAAGAATACAGACGAGGAGGTTGTAGAGTTTATTGATAAGTACGTATCGTGCGAGTTACCCTCAGATGATGACGCATTATTGGACATTGTGTCATCAGTGCAAACACATTCCAAACGACATTCAAAGTCATGCAGGAAA
Source organism: Epinephelus moara (assembly GCF_006386435.1). Classification (NCBI taxonomy): domain Eukaryota; kingdom Metazoa; phylum Chordata; class Actinopteri; order Perciformes; family Serranidae; genus Epinephelus; species Epinephelus moara. The sequence goes on along the minus strand of NW_026082421.1, from coordinate 14,425 downwards.
AAGAAGACTGTATGTCGTTTCAATTTCCCAAAACCTGTGTCTGAGCGTACATTTATTTGTAAAATAGAAGAAATAAAATGCACATGTGACAAGAAGGAGGCAGAGAAGACAGGGGAGGATCCTCAGTCAGAAGACAAACCAGTCTGTAGGTGTTTTGACAGGAGTAACAAGATGAGAGCAGAGATTGCGAAGTCCATATTGGAATCCGTTAAGAAAGCAGTGGAAAGTGAGTCGTTTGGTAGTGTAGAGGAGTTATTTATGAGTGTGGGCATTAATCAGGAGATTTTTGAAATGGCATATAGGAAAATGCAAAAGAAGACCAAGGTAGTTTATAAGAGAGGAGTAAATGAAGTTTGGGTCAATCAGTATAGCAAGCAGTTGTTGAAGTGTTGGAACGCTAACATTGATGTGAGCTTTGTAACTGATGCGTATGCAGTTGTTGTGTATATAATATCGTATATTACAAAAGCAGAGAGAGAAATTGGCCTGTTATTGAGTAATGCCCAAAAAGAAGCCAAAAACCAAGCAAATGTCTCAGCTAAAGACGCGTTGAAGAAGTTGGGTAGTGTGTATTTGCATAATAGGGACGTTAGTGCTCAGGAGGCAGTGTATAGGTTAACGAACTTGCATTTGAAGGAGTGCTCTAGGAAGGTTGTGTTTGTGCCGACAGGGAATAATATAGTGAAGATGAGTTTACCCCTCAGTGTTTTGAGGCAGAGAGCATCTGCACACGATCTTAGCACAGAAGATATGTGGATGACGAGCTTCGTGGATAGATATAGGAACAGGCCCGACGGTGATGTGTTTGAAAATATGTGTATGGCGACATTTGCGTCGGAGTATCGTGTTCTTTCCAAAAACGAAAAGTCTCCGGACATGATTCGATTGAAAAATGATTTGGGCTTCATTTTGAAGAGAACACGTACTCAGTTTGCGGTTGTTCGGTACATGCGCGTTAGTTTGGAAAAACATCCAGAGTTGCATTTTCAGAGTTTGCTGCAGTTGTTCCTTCCATATAGAACTGACTCAGACCTCAAACCTGAAGGCTTTGAGCTGTTTGAACAGTTCCATGAGGATGGAAGTGTGACATTTAGTGACGGGTCAGTACATGCGGTTAAGGACGTGGTGAAGGATAATAGAGCAGTGTTTGATGTAGATAATCCAGATTTAGACCGTGCGCAGGAGATTGCAGAGCAGCATGGTGTAGATGAGGAGGATGCTTGGGGGGAGCTGTGTCCTGAACAGGAAGTTGAACGCCTTGAGTGTTTGGAGGAGAGAAGGCAGCAGCAGGGATCTGAGATAGCAGAGGAGCAGTTACAAGAACGTCTGGAGAATGTGCCAGATTTGGTTGTTGGTAGTAGACAGGTAGCGCAGTTGGAGAGGAAGAGGAATGTGATGTGTAGAAGTGAGGGCTTAGCTTTAGTTAGGTCTCTGAATGAGACACAGATGGCTGTGTTTTATAAGGTCAGACAGTGGTGTTTGCAGAAGGTGATGGGTAAAAACCCAGAACCTCTGCATGTGTTTGTGACAGGTGGTGCAGGGACGGGGAAAAGTCATTTAATTAGGGCTATTCAGTATGAGGCAGGGAGGTTGTTGTCCACACTTTGTGATCAACCAGACGATATTTGTGTTTTGTTAACCGCACCTACAGGCATAGCTGCATACAATTTAAATGCAGCAACAATTCATCACACATTCAGTATTGGCACACATGCCAGTTTGCCTTACATCCCTTTGGGTGAGGACAAACTAAACTCTTTGAGAGCCAAATTTAGTCACCTCCAAATTGTAATCATAGATGAAATCAGTATGGTTGATCACAATCTGTTGGCATATGTTCATGGTAGGTTAAGGCAGGTGAAGCAGACGGGCGACTTTTCCCCATTTGGTAATGTCAGTGTGATAGCTGTTGGAGACTTCTATCAGTTGCCTCCCGTTAAAGGGAAGCCTCTGTATAGCTGTCCGCTTGGTGTGGACCTGTGGTGTGGTTTTAGTATAGTGGAGTTGACAACCATAGTTAGGCAGAAGGATAGTGTGTTTGCAGCGTTGCTGAACAGGTTGAGAGTGCGTTCAAAGGCCACCCCCATGTTAGCTAGTGATGTTGAAATATTAAAGGCTTGCGAGACAGGGGAAGAGAGCTCTGCTTTGCATATTTTTCCAACCAATATGCAAGTAAGTGAGCATAATTTTATGCAGTTGATTACCATGTGTCCAGATTATGTTGAGATAGAAGCCAAAGATTTCAAACATAACAGGAAAACAGGCCAATTGGAATGTACAGCAGGGCATCATAGTAATGCGGACACATGTTTACCGGATAGGTTGTGTTTGGCAAGGAACGCACGTGTTATGTTATGTAAGAACGTAGATGTTGAGGACGGTCTGGTCAATGGCGCATGTGGCACGGTAACTCATATCGATTTTGGTGATGATGAGAAGTTTCCTAAAACAGTTTATGTCAGATTTGATGATGAGAAAATTGGCTCACAGAGGAGGAAAACACGTGCACATGCGGCAGTAGAATGCAGGTATTCTACTGCTATTGATCCCGAGGAGGACAGGGCAACTAAAGCAGGTGGTCTGCGATTTCAGTTTCCTCTTAGGCTAGCGTGGGCGTGTACAGTGCATAAAGTGCAGGGATTAACGGTAGATGAGGCTGTAGTGTCTTTGAAGAAGGTGTTTGCACCTGGGCAGGCGTATGTAGCTTTGAGTCGTGTTAGGGCTTTGTCTGGACTGATCATCAGGGATTTTAAAGAGAAGGCCATTTACTGCAAGGATGCCATAAAGGAGGCCTTAGACAGCATGCCCCCATTTTTAATTGAGCAGCCTAAACCTTCATTAAGTGCACAAAGTTTCTCTGTGTATTTAATGAACGTTCAAAATTTAAGTCGCCACCTGGCAGATTTGGTGTCTTGCACACAGCATTTACAGCCTAACTGTATTGCTGTCACAGAAACGTGGCTCACTGCACAGTCCTCGTTAGACAGTGTCCAAATTGATGGATATGCTTTCCACAGTCGTCCGCGAGGTTTGTGTTACAGCAGCAGTAACCCCAAATTGTTAGAGCTCCAGGATCTAGAACATGGTGGAGTTGGTTTGTACAGTGTAGGCAATTTGGACTGTAGCATCCTGCAGGCACCCGATTTGAATCTGGAGTGTTTGGTGTGCCTGTGTAGCAAATTTAACATTCTGATGGCAGTAATTTATCGTCCACCATGTTATCCAAAGTCTTTATTTAAACAAAATCTGGGGAAATTACTTGATTGGTTGAATCCAATTAGTGACACAGTTGTAGTGATGGGAGATTTTAATGAGAATGTTTTGAAAAAATCATCAATTTGTAAATTCATGGGGCAAAAAGGATGTCATCAGCATGTAACACAGGAGACAACAGAAAAGGGGACATTAATTGATCACGTTTATGTTAAAACAGCACAGTATGATGTGGAATGTGCAGTGATGCCCACGTACTTCAGTGATCATGAAGGTATTCTGTGTAGTTTTAGTGTGAGAGATGATCAGGGTGAGCTAGAGGACTTAGACAGGTTGTTTGAGGACTTTCAGGATGTAGAGGTGGATGCGTAGTGTTTAGATGTGGATTAGATCAGGTTGGTTTGTGTAGCTTCATGTGACTCATACAAAGTCCCAGTGCAAATGTAGGTAGTGGTGGTGTTATTATTGTTGTCATTGTGTTTATCTGTAGAGTTTTCAGAGGAAACTGACTTGTAGTTTGTTGTTGTGTTGAAATTGTGTAGGTTTGCACGCACGTGAAGTTGTGTTAGTGTAGAGTCTGTCCCACTCCATTGTGTGAAGATTGTGTATTGTAGGGAGATTTGAGTGTATTGTGTGGAAGTGTTTTTAGTATGTTATGATTATTGTGTAGAGATTTTAGGTGAAACCAATCATGTATTACAGGTGGAATGAGTTCAGTGTTAGCTGTTGTGAATAGTGTTAGTTAATTAATATAATCATGGTTTTTACAGCTGTTAGTGATTGTAGATGTGTTGGTGTCTGTCTGCCACATGTTGATTGTTGGTCTCTGTTACGACTGTGAATGTATGTATTTATGCATGTTAGAGTTTGTGGTTCTTTCAGTCCTGATGTGTTCATATGCAACTGTTTCAGTCATGAAAATATGAAAAGGTTAATTTGACTCAAACAAATACATCAATAGAAAATAGACGGGCTTGATGTTGCATGTTTTCTGTAGCCCTCTAGTGTTCAAAATTCTGATCAGTAACTTAGAAAAGATGCAACAGTACAATTATGATGTTACATATGAACACAAGAGGAAATGATTGTATTTAATAAGTTAACAGTTAATATTATGGTTGTTGTTATTATTTATTTATTTATCAGTCAATCAATGTTAATGATAAAACCCAATATCACAAATCACAATTTGCCTCACAGGACTTTACAAGATACGACATCCCTCTGTCCTTGGGACCCTCACAGCTGATCATGAACCCCCCCCCCCCCCCCACACACACACACACACACACACACACACACACAAAAAATGGTAGAAAGCTCAGGAAGAGCAACTGAGGAGGGATCCCTCTTCCCAGACGGACAGACAGGCAGTGGATGGCATACAGAACACATCAGCATAATAAACAGTAATACGTATGACACAATGAGACAGAAAGAGAGAAATACAGAGAGAGAGAGAGGTGCTGGAGAGACGGTAATGACAGCAGCTTACAACAACATTAATCATCTGGCAGGAGCACGGTAGCAACAGTAGCTTTTAATACAGGAAGTGCAGTCAGTAGTTCAGATAAGAAATGCTCATGTTTGTGTACATGACTTTACAGCAACTCTGACCTTACAGCAAATCTGTTCTGGCACCACAAGGCACAGACTCTTCATTCTGCATGTCTTAGCTGCCGAACAGGACACTTGTAAACCAAAAATGTTGCTGCTGCTGCTGCTGCTGCTGCTGCTGTTGTTGTTGTTGTTGTTGTTGTTGTTGTTCCCACGAATTCTCCTCCCCCTTGTGTCCCTCCAATCTTATGTTTTCTCTCTCCCTGTCCCTTTCAAACTTTGTATAGGTCATTGACACTGCTTAAATGAATTGAACAGTTGGTTGGTGGCGTTTCCTTTTTAACAGTAATCTTTCTTCTCTCTGAGGTGGTTGAAAATGCTGCTGTGATGGAGCGTCCCAACCTCTGCAGTCCCCAAGTGATATTGATGAGCAAGTGGAATTTTGGGAAAAAAGTTCCACATGTTTGTTTGTTTTTTGTGTGTGTGCATGTTCTGCCCAAGATGCACTGTAGTCTATGTGAGGGGCATGATAAAAGTTCAAAAAGTAATCCCATGTCAATTGTTGTTTGAGAGCATGGACAGGAAGAGAATGTAGGGCTGTTAATTGATCATTTTTTTTCTACATGAACTATAAAGTGAAACAATGAGTTATGTAAATGAATGTCCTGACATGTTTTGTTGCCATATTTGCAACCAATGTATTAACTAAAATGTAACTGTGATATGTTGGCTATGGAAACAAAATGTCATCTCCAAAGTATCCACATTCAAATGAAATACACTGTAATGATAAATAAACTATATAATGTTAACTACAAAATGGTGTC
>NW_026082421.1:6486-8794 GCF_006386435.1 Epinephelus moara | reverse complement strand
CCTAGTGATGCCACAATATGCAAATTAGATAAGTTAATTTACTTCCATCAGATTCCTCTTCCTTAATTTTGAGGATGACCTGACAAAAACACCACAAAACAAAAGAGATCTACTGTAAATATGTTCAAAATGCTGTTTTACTAAGATTTATGAAATCCAATATGGATCGCCTAGTGACGACACAATATGCAAATTAGATGATTTAACTTACTCCCATCACAAACTTGGGGCCATGATGAAAAGTTTTCTCATTTACAGTATGCCTTTATCTGTCACCACTTTCAAGCCACAGCCTTTTGAAATGTTGAAATGAAAATGGAATTTTTTCCTCAATAAACTCTGGCACCTAAAGGGTCAAAATGGAGATTCTGCCCCTGTCATATCTGCATGTAAGATTTAGACACACACACATCATTTTTCTGTGAGTTTGTGTGTGAAAGCGGTTGCCATGGTGATGAAGTAGGTGCACCTGGCAGAAGAGCAGAGAGAGACAGACAGAACACAGAGAGAGCTGTTGTAGTGGAGATTTAACTCGTTTAAACCGATTTAAACCGTTTGTCCAATCAAGAAAATAAAGTGATTTTGAGAGACACCCACTTCTCGTGAACACACGTGTCGCGTTTTATATTTTTCGAGTCAAAAATGTGGTCAGGGGAGCGAGTTTAGTTTAGGTATGTAGAAGTGATGTCATAATATGCAAATTAGATGAGTTAATTTACTCCCATCAGATTCCCCTCCCTTTTTTTTGAGGAAGAGATGACAAAAGCAACACAAAACAAAATAAATCTACTGTGTAAATATGTTCAAAATGTTGTTTTACTGAGATTTATGAAGTCCAACATGGCCGCCGCCTAATGACGCCACAATATGCAAATTAGATGAGTTAATTTATTCCCATCAGATTCCTCTTACTTTATTTTGAGGACGAGATGACAAAAACAACACAAAACAAACGAAATGTACTGCGTAAATATGTTTAAAATGGTGTTTACTGAGATTCATGAAATCCAATATGGCTGCCATGTAGTGACACCACAATATGCAAATTAGATTAGGTAATTTACTCCCATCAGATTCTTGTTCCCTTATTTCGAGGCTGAGATGACAAAAACAGCACAAAATAAAAGAAATCTACTGTGTAAATATGTTCAAAAGGCTTTTTTACTGATATTTATGAAATCCAATATGGCCGCCGCCTAGTGACCCCACAATATGAAAATTAGATGAGTTAATTTACTGCCATGACAAACTTTGGGTCATGATGAATAGTTTTGTCATTTACAGTATGCCTTTATGTCTCACCACTTTCAAGCCACAGCCTTTTGAAATGTTGAAATGAAAATGGAATATTTTCCTCAATAAACTCTGGCACCTAAAGGGTTAAAATGGAGATTGTGCCCCTGTCATGTCTGCATGTAAGATTTAGACACACACACACACACACATCATGTTTCTGTCAGTTTGTGTGTGACAGCGGTTGCCATGGTGATGAAGTAGGTGCACCTGGCAGAAGAGCAGAGAGAGAGAGACACAGAACACAGAGAGACCTGTTTTAGTGTAGATTTAACTCCTCGAAGAAGTTCTTCCCATTCCCAAACCGCTGGTCCAATCATCAAAATAATGTGATGATGAGAGAGATAAAGTTATACAGAAGATGTGTTTAGCAGCAGTTGAACTGGTATGTGTGCGTCTTTAAAGCCGATACAATAAACGGTGTAGGAGGAGATGTGGTTTTTTTTAAGAGCACGTTTGAGGGGAAATCTTACTTTGAAAGGGCAAATAGCTCACTTCCTGTTGGATTTAGGTCATGGGTGTTAGCGTGTTATTTGTAGGTCGAACACTCCAGTTTTGGTTTGATCTTGATACGACATTCCTACGGGCTGCAGTGGCCAGTTTAGTGCACCTATGTGGCGCTAGAGAGCCCATTTTGGCACTGTAGGGGTTAATAATGTTTATTTGCTGTTTGAAATGAAGATTCTGCTGCTGTAATCTGTCCTTTAAAGATTGTGAGAGACACAGACAGAGAGCACTGTGGCTGTGTCTGTGTATGCAGCCGTTGTCATGGCGATTAATGACTTGCCTGCACCTGAGGCAGACACAGACAGTTCAGGAGAGCAGATCACCAAAGGCTGTTTATAATGGGTTTTAACTTCTCGAACAAATGCTTCGCATACCCAAACTGTTGGTCCAAGCAAGAAAATAAAGTGATTTTGAGAGACAGCCACGTCTCGTGAACGCACGTGTCGCGTTTTATATTTCTCGAGTCAAAAATGTGGTCAGGGGAGCGAGTTTAAAATGTGTTGCACCT